>NC_041381.1:396888317-396928003 GCF_002162155.2 Triticum dicoccoides
GGGCGTCTCAGCGACACCACATAAAGGGCTTTTAAAAATAAATGCAACAGTCGGGCGTCTCAGCGACACCACATAAAGGGCTTCTAAAATAAATGCCACAGTCGAGCGTCTCAGCGACACCACATAAAGGGCTTTAAAAATAAATGCCACAGTCGGGCGTCTCAGCGACACCACGTAAAGGGGCTTTTAAAATAATCACAGTGAATATCCAGTAGGTAAAACCATTCCAGGGATACTCAGTACTTCAAATATCATAAATGGGTTAGTCCATAATAATCATAATTATCATAGGTCACCAGTCACGATCCATGTTCTGGTTTAGCAGTTTTCTCCTCCGAAGACCGACACTAAGACCGACACTTGACCCATTCCAGACTGTGATCCTTAACCATGGACACGGCTATTCGAATAAGTTTTAATTTCTGCAGAGAGTGTACTCTTTACCCACGAGTAACGGATTCCTTTAGTCCATTGGGACTAATTCTGTCTACGGTCTTTTAATTGGAAACACACCTATCCGCACACACCAGCCCAACTTACCGGTGTCTGGAATCACCCACGACACCCATTAAGAGAAACTCTAAGTGGGGAGGCTACAACCTCGACGTAACATGGGATCACAAAATTTATACCACGCGCAAACTGGGGAGCTACCCCTTAAGCTACAACCGAAACACCCATGCTCCCGGACCAGGTGGCATCCCTACCGGATGCCTCCGGTATCTTCCACCACGGCCTCTCTGTACGGTGTGTGCTAGGAAAGGGGTTGACAATTTACTGAACCGTACCCTACCTATGGCAGGGACAAGTGGCACTATGAAACAAGTATGGGGGTTACCGAAACAAGACTCGATCTATGGTCGACTCAGGAGGTTTAAATATTCCCTGCATGATTAGCATAACAATATATACTTCAACCAAGAGATAGAAACACCACGCGACATACCCCCTCATGCCATATCGGACACGACCGTGTCGACAGAGGACTAGGAACAAGACCGTGTCTACCCAAGACAGAGGCCTTCCCGGCTTTCCTTCCGGTATGCATGAAAGGCATATGACGGTGATTTCCATCACAACCATATCAACTCCATTAGCATGAAAATCATTAATATGCACTCATGAGGAGGAACACATCATCACATAAAATGACGTATGCCTGTGTAGGGTGGTGTTGTCACCGTGCTCAAACAAAGCACACAATATTATGCCAGGGTTCAGAATGCTGGCCTTTAAGTCGTGTGGAGGCAAGGTGCATTCGAAAACTCTTGAAAGCTTTCTCCTCTCTTCAAAAAAATCCTATTTAAAAATATATTTGAGTTAACACACAATTTCAAAACAGCACAAAAAGTTGTGTTAAAATTTTGCAAATAAATCTTGAAATAAACTAGACAATATTTGAGAGAGGTAGGAAAAGGAATCAACTCATTTGGAGATGTATTTAAAAAGTTAAGCTCAGTCAAAGTTTTGGTCAAAATCTGTGAATTAAAATAAAATAGAAAAGAAAAACGATTCGAATATATATGTACACGTCGAAAGCATATTCTGGAAACACGTTTCCACTTATCCAGCATGGACCGCGCTTGAGTCACTGACAGTGGGCCCGCCTGGCCCACTGGTCAGGTTTGACTAGTCTTCCCTCCCCTCTTATTTCTCTGTCCGAGCGGGGGCGGAACTCCGGTGAGGCTCGCCGGCGAAAGGTGGCACCGTTCAGGAAACCGAGGCCACCCACGGTCTCAGGGGATCGAGGCGATCCTACCGGTGGTCGCTTTGGTCTCTGGGGTGGACGGAGCTGCCGGCGGCGAGCTCCGCAGCGGACGGTGGCCGTCGGGCAAAGTGAGTTTTTGGCTCCGGCGGTCCCTGACCAAAATCGGGCAGGGGGATGGACTCACGAGAGGGAGAGGGGGTTCCTGTTGAAGAGAGTGGAGAGGGGGAGGCCCTGGTTGCGCCAAACGAAGTCGGGAGGCGGCGGTGGCTGAACTAGCCGGAGTGGGGGAAGACGGCCTTTTCCTGTCCAATTGACGGCAACGGGGCACTAGGAGTACGGTGTGAGGCTGCTTGCGTGCTTGGAGGGGCTCGAGGGGCTTCCTTTTATAGTGCTTCCACGTCGGTTCGCGGCGGCAGTGGATGAGCTCATCGGCGACGGACGTTCTATAGCTGCAGGGCATCGTGGCGGGGCTGGGGATGGCGGCAGGAGCTAGCGGACGAGCGGGTACTACTCCAAGGGCGAGCTGGCGAGCGGGCGTGGCTCGGGCAGCGCTGACCAGTGCAGGGGCTGTCGGGCGGCAGTGGCGGCTAGTTGTTGGCTTGCCGGAGACGTGCCGAGGGCTGCAGTGCTCGTGGGGAGCAGAAGGGGACGTGGCGTGCTGGCTGCGGTCGGCCAAGGGCCAGAGTGAGTGCGGGGCGAGACGCGGCGGCTCGGTTGCGGCTCGTGCAAAACGCGCGCTCTGGGCGCGCCCAGAGCATGCACGGGACGTGCTCGACAGAATGCTAAGGCATGTTAGGGGGCTCTAAACAACAAGAGGGTTAGCAGGGTGGGGTTATAGGCTAGGGCAAATCCATGGGACATGCTGGTCTGGTCAGGGGATCAAGTTCATAATGTAAACAAAAACTCATGCCAAATCTGTGCATGCTCTCATGGTGTTTGACAAAATGCCAAAGGCACCTAGGCCGTTCTTGGAGTGGCCAAATCTCCCAGAGTGGGGTCTCTTTAGATGAAAGAGAGGGTGGTGAGGTTAGTTTGACAAATGAAGAAACTTGCTAGTGCATGTTTTGCAAAACTTCAATTCTGGACAGGGAATAAATGGCATCTGTACATGAACCAAAAATGTCCCAAAGGGTGCATGCTCCTAGACTTAGGGGTTTTGCAGGGTTGACTACAGGCAGGTGAAAGCACAAGGTCACTAGAGCAAGAATGAAAAGGGTTGCAGTAGAAAACACAAGGCTGGACCAGAATGAAAAAGAGATTGTTTCACTCAATTTTTCCAAAGAACAGCACTAGGTTTTTGCATAAAGTTGGATGGCATGCTACCACTGACATCCCATAATTTTGGTGGAGGCTTTAAGGAAATATTTAAATAGGCTGTAGTGCAAAAATGCCCACTGGGCCAGATTTGAAAAACAGGTGTAGAACTCAAAATATGCAATGAAAGAAATATATTTTTGCATAAAAGTGATTTAGAAACATCACATGACATCTCCAAATTTTGGCTGGAATTTTAGTTAAATTTATCAAATGGTTGTAGTACAAAGAGAGCTCCAAGACTGATGAAAGTCATTTTAAGGAATAATGCTCAGGAAGATATAATTCAATATATAAAATTCTACTAATTAAAAATTGTTATATTGAGAGAGCATAGAAAACCAATACAATTTTTTTGGAAAGTTTCCACTTGGGTAAAACCCCTCAATATTTAAAAGGTTCTGAAATCAATAGAAAATCCAAAAAACAAACTTTTTAAACTCCTGGCAAAATTTTAATAATTAAAACCTGGTTAAATTTTTGGGGTGTTACAAATACTACCCCCTTAAGAAAAATCTCGTCCTCGAGATTTGCTAAGGATTATTTTTGAAAATAATACTTTTACCAGGTCAAAACGATTACTTACTTAAGCGGTAAAATGTGGCTACAGTGAGAGGGCAATAAGTGGTGAGGAACTACAGTGTGGGACACTAGCGTTGTGTGGAGAAATTCACGTTCAGGACAAACGAGCGATTCCTACGTTGGACGTAGTAAATTTAGAATAAATTCTAAACTCAAAAAAAATACGCTGGTCGTACCCGAGAGCACAGTGCTCCCTGTGGCTAACAGGTGGACCCAGGGCCCACTGTCTGTCTCTCCTTCTTCCTCGGGCTCTCTCTTATTCCTCTCTCCCACGCTCTTTCCCGCGCTTTCTCCACCAGCGACGTCTAGCGCGTAGGGCATCTAGGCCGTACTGTGGTAGTGCGCGGCGTGCTTGCTGCCGGTGAAGTGTGCACTCACTTCGCGGGCCAGTGCGCTGTCGGCACTGCTCGTGGATTTGCCTCCGAACACCGGCGATCGGGCGACGAGCGGCGCTGGTGGACTTCGCCCACCGTACACGGATCTCGCACTATAAAATGACCGCGGTGCTCCTTCTTCTTCTTCACACCTGGCTTCGTTTCTCCTCCTCTTCCTCCTCCATTACTGCATACAGGAGCTCAAGACGAGGCTCTAATGGCGGAGGCGGCGCCGGACTGGTACGTGATTTTGGTGTGCGGAGGGCTGGCAGCAGTGCTGGGGCTCTTCGTGCTCCTATGCGCGATGATCCTTGATGATCGTCGTGATGCTGCCACTCGGTTGCTGGCTCTCCGCAGTGGCGGTGATCACGAGGACTAGGTGTGATGCCGGAAGTCAACTGTTGTCGGTGTGCCGGAGGTGATTAGTATCCGGATGATTTTCTGCTAATCTCTCCTTTGGAGGTTGTGGTGTGCTTAGGGAGGGAATCGGTGAGATGCAACAGGGTTACATGTCTTTGCAACCAGTGTAAGAGTCCGAGTGGTTGTGGGTCTGCTGCCGTCGTGGTGCGTGAATAAAAATAATCCATGACGTGAGAAGATAGGTGATGCAGCAACTCAGGGAAAAGAAATTTCATTCCGAAATCACAATGAAAACTACTCATATTAGTAGAAACCAAATAAATGACTCGTTGCACAAACTCGGGGTACCATGCATAAGTTACAACACAATAATAAATCTTGCAATAATAAACACATCAGTGACGTCTAGAATGAAAACAGTAGCTGGACGGGGTCCCGAGAAAACGTCTCTGGTACTGGGACACACTCCTCTTCTATCGGAGGAAGTGGATTGACCAGTCGATGTATGTGTCTCTCCTGGTCGGGCCTCAGTGGTCTGTCGATGGCAATCTGAGGATTCAAATCAGCGAGACTCTGGAGATAATCCATTAAACGCTGGTTCAAACATTCTTGAGCGATGATGTACTGGACAAGGTTGGCCAGTACTGGGTCTCTCTCAAATCGTCCACTAGGAAAAGATGTTACTCCTCCAAGTGCTGCACAGCTCGGAAAGTAATAATACCCTCGTTCGCTGGCATAGGGTACCGCGAATCGAAGGCGAGCAATCACCTCATACGCAGCAGCTTCTATGGCCATGTGTGGGGTTGGCATAGATCTCCCCACGAAGGAGACCTCCGTTGGGTCTTGGTTGGAGTCTACGGGAGGGATGAGTACTGATGCCCAATATTTTGAGGTGGAAGGGGTGATCCTCGATTTGAACAGCTCATACAGGGGTGGCTGGGTAGAACCCATGGTACTGCAGGTAAAGTCCCACAATATTTTGACAAAGCTACCCGGGGTTGCATCTGGGGTTCTTAGATAAATACTAGGGCTCGGCATGGCAAGAAATGATTTTGAGGATGGTGCATGAGGTGAGGGGTGCTGGGTAAGGTCACGAGGTGGCCTTCTTATATAGCATCCGGGCTGGTTTATTAACTATGGTGAAAGGTAATAAATTTGCCAGATCATCTCCAAGGGTCAGGGTCAAAACCACAGATACACATATCTCAAAAAGGGGACATGTTACTGTGGGTGTCGTCGGGGTTGGTTTTGGTAGTTGTGCCTAAAATAAAAATGCAACTGTAGGCTGACACCATTATGCAAAGGCTACTATTAAAACAGAGGCACAACAACAGACTTCGTTTGTTTACAAGGTCACACGATTACAAAGCGAGGATACAGTGAGATTCGGCACTACTTGGGTGACTTAGTCCACCTCGTTTACATCCAAACGGGCGTGCCTTGTGGATGTCGAGGCTTCTCCATGGGTCTCACTATCGGGATTGGCTGGAGGTGGTAGAGCGGCTGCAGGGTCGGGGTGGCGATGATGACCGTCGCGGGGATTGTTGGCCACAATCCCGTTGGAGTGTGCTCCCAAAAGGCGATGAAGCACTTCTGGGGTCATCAAAGGACCTTGGTTGATGGCTGGGGCTGACCTCCGGGTCTCGATCGGGTGTCCGAACAGCACGACTGGGCTGTCAGCATCGGGCTCGTCTTCCCTGCTTGCCGGGGCACGGCGAACCAATTCTCCATGAGCTGCGATCAGATCAATGGTGATCTGATCGAATAGTGCCTCTAGTGCATCTACATAACGCAGTAGGTGCAACAATGCAGGATCAGTCTCGTGGTCTCCGTTGGCAACTTGGGGTGGTCTATCATACCCTTCATGCCTAGGGTAGTAGTAGAACGAGCGACAGTTAACTCTGGGCGACAACTGCCGGAGTTGAACTATAGCCTCTCGAGCAGCTAGCTGGATGGCTTCTGGCTCGAAGGAAGTTGTCCTTCCAGTGAACCTGTAGGGGCGTTCTGGCGACATACTCCTACCGTAGATGTGCATAGTGGCCCAGAATTGACGGTCCTCACCGCTCATGGGTCCTTGGTACACAACATATTCTCGGGGCTCTTCTAACGCATAGGCACGACGGGTGAGGTTTGCAAGTATGGTCACAAAACCTCCAAGGTTGGTTGATGTGGTCTCATTGTGCACTACGGGGCCAGGCATTATGGCTCGGTTCGGGAAGAGGCTGTGCTGTGCTGGGTTGAGGCTAGCGTGCCCTTTTTATAGAAAAGGGAACGGAGTCTTCCTTCGCACGCTTGCGGATGGGACATATTGGGCGTCGGTCACTGGCGCGTGATCGATGGGCTAAGATGATAGGTTGGGCACCGACTGCCAAATAGTGTCGGGGTCACTGTGTGGCTATCTTGCATGAGAAGCTTGGCCGGGGTTTGGTTAAGGTATGATGGGTTGGTCTACCTAGGTTTTTCGACTTGGCTAAGATAGGATTAGCCAATGGTTAGCCTGGCTCTGATACCAAGTTTGTGGCGACCAGTTTTCCGGGTATTAATTTTCAGAAAATGGCCCTTGTGCTCACCAGCCCCAGGATTACTGTTAGCTGATGAGGCACCAACTTGATACAGAAATTCCAAGCAAAAAGCAAAATGTGTAGTACAAGACCATTCTGGCCTGAGAGTACAACAATTTGGTTTCTAGTGGTTGATGGCGGAAGCGTTTTGTGGATCATCGGCATCTATGGGACTCCATTTCCCACAGGAACAGCTGACCAGGTTAACTCCTATCTTTGCGAGGCTGCTATCACCATTGCTTAGGTTTCGGGGCTGTCATCACGGTCGCTCCTCTCTGCACAAGAAATCTGGCCAAGACAATAGCCAGGGACAAGCCAGTGAGTACTTTTGAATGTACTCGCAAACATTATGAACACAGGTATAATCTGACAATGATAATTCTGTACTAAAATCTTTTATGATCATGACGTCAGTCACAAAAATAGTAAAATCTGTGATGCATGCAAGCAAGTTATTTATGGATATGCAATAACATAGAAGTGATAAAATTATGAAATAAATAATAAGCATGACACAGTCGGGCGTCTCAGCGACACCACATAAAGGGCTTATAAAATAAATGCCACAGTCGGGCGTCTCAGCGACACCACAAAAAGGGCTTATAAAATAAATGCCACAGTCGGGCGTCTTAGTGACACCACATAAAGTGCTTATAAAATAAATGCCACAGTCGGGCGTCTCAGCGACACCACATAAAGGGCTTTTAAAAATAAATGCCACAGTCGGGCGTCTCAGCGACACCACATAAAGGGCCTATAAAATAAATGCCACAGTCGGGCGTCTCAGCGACACCACATAAAGGGCTTTAAAAATAAATGCCACAGTCGGGCGTCTCAGCGACACCACATAAAGGGGCTTTAAAAATAATCACAGTGAATATCCATTAGGTAAAACCGTTCCAGGGATACTAAGTACTTCAAATATCATAATTATCATAGGTCACCAGTCACGATCCATGTTCTGGTTTAGCAGTTTTCTCCTCCGAAGACCGACACTAAGACCGACACTTGACCCATCCCAGACTGTGATCCTTAACCATGGACACGGCTATTCGAATAAGTTTAATCTCTGCAGAGAGTGTACTCTTTACCCACGAGTAATGGATTCCTTTAGTCCATTGGGACTAATTCCGTCTACGGTCTTTTAATTGGAAACACACCTATCCGCACACACCAGCCCAACTTACCGGTGTCTAGAATCACCCACGACACCCGTTAAGCGAAACTCTAAGTGGGGAGGCTACAACCTCGACGTAACATGGGATCACAAAATTTATATAGCGCGCAAACTGGGGAGCTACCCCTTCGGCTACAACCGAAACACCCATGCTCCCGGACCAGGTGGCATGCCTACCGGATGCCTCCGCTATCTTCCACCATGGCCTCTCTGTATGGTGTGTGCTAGGAAAGGGGTTGACAATTTACTGAACCGTACCCTACCTATGGTGAGGACAAGTGGCAGTACGAAACAAGTATGGGGGTTACCGGAACAAGACTCGATCTATGGTCGACTCAGGAGGTTTAAATATTCCCTGCATGATTAGCATAACAATATATACTTCAACCAACAGATAGAAACACCACGCGACATACCCCCTCATGCCATACCGGACACGACCGTCTCGACAGAGGACTAGGAACAAGACCGTGTCTACCCAAGACAGAGGCCTTCCCGACTTTCCTTCCGGTATGCATGAAAGGCATATGACGGCGATTTCCATCACAACCATATCAACTCCATTAGCATGGAAATCATTAATATGCACTCATCAGGAGGAACACATCATCACATAAAATGACGTATGCCTGTGTAGGGTGGTGTTGTCACCGTGCTCAAACAAAGCAATCAATATTATGCTAGGGTTTAGAATGCTTGCCTTTAAGTCGTGGGGAGGCAAGGTGCATTCGAAAACTCTTGAAAGCTTTCTCCTCTCTTCAAAAAAATCCTATTTAAAAATATATTTGAGTTAACACACAATTTCAAAACAGCACAAAAAGTTGTTTTGAAATTTTTTCAAATAAATCTTAAAATAAACTAGACAATATTTGAGAGAGGTAGAAAAAGGAATCAACTAATTTGGCATTGTATTTAAAAAGTTAAGCTCAGTCAAAGTTTTGGTCAAAATTTGTTAATTAAAATAAAACAGAAAAAAACGATTCGAATATATACGTACACGTCGAAAGCGTATTCTGGAAACACGTTTCCACTTATCCAGCATGGACCGCGCCTAAGTCACTGACAGTGGGCCCGCCTGGCCCACTGGTCAGGTTTGACTGGTCTTCCCTCCCCTCTTCTTTCTCTGTCCGAGCGGGGGCGGAACTCCGGCGAGGCTCGCCGGCGAACGGTGGCACCGTTCGGGAAACCGAGGCCACCCGCGGTCTCAGGGGATTGAGGCGATCCTACCGGTGGTCGCTTTGGTCTCTGGGGTGGACGGAGCTGCCGGCGGCGAGCTCCGCAGCTGCAAGTTTCAGTTTCAGATAAGAAACTACAAGTTCAGTTTCAGATAAGAAACTACAACTTTCAGAGCATTTATATTAACACGTCCTTTTCAAACAGGGTTAACATCATGTTCAAAGTTTTATTCATGGTCGAAAATGGAACTACCAGCCAGTTAACATCATGTTGATCAAAATTCATGCATAGCACATCTTCATATGATGCACTGTAAAAAAGATATGCTATTTTCAAAATGCCCAGACAATGTCGAGTGTGCGAAACACAGAGAAAACGAGGGAAGAATTTTTGGTAAATGTTGGACGTGGTGTGCGTAGATGACAATGGGGACCCACATGTCAATAAAGGCAGAGGCAAAAAATTTGGAGATATTTTCCCTGCACAGGTGGAATCGAACCCGGGCGGAACAGCTGTCGGGTAGTGTCACTTGGCCACTAGGCTAGTTCAGTAGTTTCGTTAATAATAAGGCACTACCTCAGGTGGTCGGATCCCCTCCTGCGCCTTTGTGCGCTTGCCGCGACACTGCTGTCTATCGTTTTGAACATGCTAACCAAACGAGAGGAATTTGGAGAGGACTGTACATGGAGAGGCGGACAGTCGGGACCCACAGGTCTATGGCCGTACGCAAGAAAGTGCCTCATCAAAAAAATACTTCCTTCTAATGCTATACTAACGTTGGGGCCCATGGGTTTGTCAACATAGTTACATTTTTTTAGGTGCTTCAACGTAGTTACTATAGGAGATAAATTCACAATTAAGCCGTGGAGCTGGAGGTATCATTTATTACCAATAGGGCAGCAAGTATCAGCTGGGTTTTGGGCCGCCCCGTCTAGGCTATCTTTTTTAACATGCGCAGCCCACGACCTCGGATAGGAGGTCCATAGGCCTGTTTGTATTTTCTTGAGGGCCGTCATGTATCGACCGGCCTATGGACCTCCCATCCGAGGTTTTATTTTTCCTAAAACATCGGCAACCCAATTTATGTTTTTTTTAAGAAAATGCAGAGGTCTGTTCTATTTTTATATATAAGAATAGGAACGCCTGGTCCAACTTATGTTTCCCTTCTAACTATATTCTATATATTTAAATTATTTTATATGTTATTATATATTATTTTTATTGTCTTCATATATTTAACAGATACTTACATATGTAAGAAAACAATATCCCACATCTTATTAACTTATAAACATAATTTCTTAACAATAAAATCCTGGATTGTTTTGGTACGAAAATCCTAGTGATTGTGTACAAAAGCTTGGTAATATTTAAGGACGAATGTAATAATATCACTTATTATTTAAATATATTTATAACAAAATGCTCACCCCTATTTATTTTTTGATAACATTGCTGGCCCAACCCAACATTATAATTAGAATCAGCCCAGCAAAATCGTGTATTTCGAGAAAGTGCAAATGACCTGTAATTTTTTAGGAAAATAAATAAATGGGCCGCATGGACGCTACATTATTTGTTCACCAAGCCCAGGTAATGGACTATAATTCAAAATATATATTAAATTGACTATAAATTCTACCCTGCAAAAAAAGACTGTAAATTCTGAAAAAATGGGTTGAATATGTGCCACATTTTTGGAGGCTGGAATGTGGGCCAATAGGTCGAAGCCAATGCAAGTCGTTGTCAACTTAGTCAACAAATGATTCTGACATCGTTAGTCGTTGGATTTACATCCAACAACCGGCATCCATCTTCAATCTCTCGTCTTCTTCCTCCAGTGCCACCGGGACCACCTCCCGCCTCCTACTGCTAGTAGCTCGACTTAGCACGCTTCGCTGTGAAGCGCTACTCCACCATTGACCAGGCCATCCCTCCACCCGTCCACACCTCATGTTCTTCTCCACCGACTGCCGAACCACACCCCACTAGAACCAGTTAACCCTCATACACCTCTCCGTCTGCGACTCTACTCCCGCGTCTTCCCATCTCCGCCTCATTGCTGTCTGGGGCCTCGCCGTGGTCCACCACCTTGGATGCGCTCGGCGCAGCGTGATCAACGTGGTCAACAAACGACACCATTGGGAGTACACTACGCATGGAGAGGCTGACAGCTGGGTCCACGACGGCACACAAGGAAATGCCTCCTTATTATGCGCAAAATAATGATTCCTCCACCTGACATTTGGGACACACCGGAAGGGCTACTGTATTTCACGAAAAAAAGTGCCCCCGCTGAAAGGTCGGACCCACCAGCTATCTTCGCACGCAAGGAAGTGTCTCCTTATTACGCTCAAAAAATGAATACTCCCCCTGCCAGCTGGAACCCAGCATAGTGGGAAGCTGACTTGTGGGCCTACCAAGTTGACGGGGACGGAGGGCTTTGTCAAGTTAGTCAATATGAATGATTCTAGCTCCTGTTACCGTACTATGTTCATCCAATGGCCATAGTGCTTCTTCAACCTCTAGTCTTCTTGCTCCAGCCGCCCAAACCAGCGCCGGTCATGCCGCGTGCTTCTGCCTCCCGTGGCCGGCTGTGATGCCGCGGACACCTCACCGCCCCCTACTACTGCCACCACTGGCCAGTCCATCCCTCTACTCACCCAGACCCCCTGTTATTCTGTAGCGACGGTAGCCTCACACCGCAGCTGAACCAGTGAACCCTCGTACTCCTCTCCGCGTGGGCATCCACTGTCGTGTCTTCCCTACCTCCGTGTCGTCCCCTTCCTATGCCTCGATGTCGTCCACCGCCCTGGTGCTCTCGGCACAGCGTGGTCAACGTGGTCAAGGAACAACTTCCATCGGATGTGGACTGTACGTGGAGAGGCTGATAGCTGGGTCCATGGCTGCAGCAAGGAAGTGCCTCCTTATTACACAGAAAATAATGATTCCTCCACCTGACAGCAGGGACCCACCGTACGGGCCACCGTATTTCATGAAAAAAATGTTTCCCCCTTGACTGTTGGGACCTACCAACTACATTTCGCACGCAAGGAAGTGCGTCTATATTACGGGCATAAAAATGATTTGCCCCCTGACTGCTGGGACCCACCAGCTACATCTTCGCACGCAAGGAAGTGCCTGATAGTCGCGACCCACCTGGTCGAAGCGTACGTAGCATTGTCATTCTGATTGCGAATGTGTACATACATACTGGTCGATATAGAGGCGTGCAGGTGTCATAGTAGAGGCGCGCATGTAGCATATACACGTACGTACAGCGGCCAGGTGAAAGAAAGTAAATACGGCCACACACGTACATAATGGCAGGGTCTCGAACGCCTACTCACGCATACGTACGGCCAGGGCTCGTGTACATGGCTGGGTAGGAATGGAGAAACTGCGTCGTCATCGTGTTCATGGGGAGGCAACGGAATGCGTCTTGTTCATCAGGAGGCAAGGGAATGCGCCATGTTCATGGGGAGGCAACGGAATGCGTGGGAGCGAACCGGCTTGGATGGAACAGCCGATGGAAAGAAGGCCTAGCGTACCGCAGAACGGAGGAAACAGCCTTGTGTTCGACCAGCCATGTTCAAAATGGGATCCAGTTCATTGAGAGGGGTCTGGCGTACCACAAAATGGAGGAAACGGACTTGTATTGGACCTCCTACGGTCGAAACGGGGTCCTGTTGATCGGGAGTGGTGTGGCCTACCGCAAAACATAGGAAACGGACTTGTGTTGGAGCACTACGGTCGAAATGGGGGTCCGCTTCAAAGGGAGGGGTGTGGCGTACCGCAAAACGGGATTCCATGGGATACTGTTCATCTCCACCGTCGATGTCCTCCAGCCTCCATGGGCTACTGTTCATCCACCATCGACCTCCTCCAGCCTTCACCTGCGACTGTTCATCCACGGGCTCCTGTTCATCCAGCTTCCACCACGCGCTACTCCACTGGCTACTGTTTAACCAGCCCTCTCCACGGGCTCCTGTTCAACCACCCCTCCACGGGCTGCTGTTCATCCACCCCTCCACGTTCTACTGTTCATCCAGCCCTCGACGGGGTCGTCCTGTTAATCTAGCCCTCCACAGGGTCATGTTCATCCAGCCCCAACCGGCTCGATCGATCGGTGTCCTGTTCATCCAGAGGCAACACCACGGGGTCCTGTTCATCCAGAGGTAACACCACGGGGTCCTGTTCATCCACCCCCACCGGGAATTGTTCATCCAAACCCCCCATCAACGCTCATTGTTCATCCAAACTCCCCCAGCAAACGCTCACTGTTCATCCGAAGGCAGCATCGATCGGCTTCAGTTAGCAGTAGTAGCGAAGGAATCACTCGGGTTTAGTAACATAGCTAGTGCAATCGCTCTGGTTTAGTTAGAGCCCAATGCCTCACTCAGGTTCAGTTAGAGCCCAACAACTCGCACACACGCGCGTACGTGTATGAGAAACGCGCATCGCTCGGCGCCCGACCACCCACCGTAACTGGGAACTCCCCGAAATTTTCCTCGCCCTCGCTTCTACCACGGTTTTTTCCGTCATGGATGGCCCAAAGAATGTCATGCAACTGCGTCTGCAGCCCGCCCAAGACGAAAAGCCCATTTTCTGTCATGATTTTTTGTCATAGAAGTAGGAGCCCACGACATCTATGATGATACCGGGTTTTGTCACAATTATCGTCACAGAAGTATCATAAGTATGACAGGAAAAAAATTCGTTCGGCCCAAAATGTCATGGATGTGTCTTTTTTCTGTAGTGGAAGTAGATGGCGTTATTAGACGTTGTGTACCTGAGCATGAACAGGAATAGATCCTATGCAAGTGTCACTCCGAGGCATATGGAGGACACCATGCTGGAGATAGAACTGCACATAAGGTATTGCAATCCAGTTTTTATTGGCCTACTCTCTTCAAAGATGCTTGTAAGTTTGTCTTGTCTTGTGATGAATGTTAAAGAATTGGTAATGTTAGTAGACGTCAAGAAATGCCTATGAACTATTCATTTGTTGTTGAACCATTTTATGTTTGGGGCTTCGATTATATGGGACCTTTTACTTCCTCTAATGGGTATACACATATTTTAGTTGTTGTTGGTTACGTTACTAAGTTGGTAGAAGCTATTCCAACTAGTAGTGCTGATCATAACACTTCTATTAAGATGCTTAAAGAAGTCATTTTTCCTAGGTTTGGAGTCCCTACATATTTAATGACTCATGGTGGTTCTGTAACACCCACGATGCGGCTATATCTCCCACGTGTCGAAGCACGACTTAGAGGCATAACTGCATTGTGGTTTTGTCGCAAGAAGGGTCATCTTCACACAATCCCATGTAATGAATAAGAATGGGATAAAGAGTTGGCTTACAATCGCCACTTCACACAATGAACATATAATTCATACATCATTCAGAGTACACACATAGTCCGACTACGGACAAAGCCCAAAGAAAAGAAGATAACCCAACTGCTAGATCCCCGATCGTCCCAACTGGGCTCCACTACTGATCAACATGAAACGAAACATAGCAACAACTAAGATATTTGTTGAGCTCCCATCTGAGCTCGGTTGCATCATCTGCACTGGTATCATCGGCACCTGCAACTGTTGTGATAGTATCTGGTGAGTCACAAGGACTCAGCAATCTCAAAACCCGCGAGATCAAGACTATTTAAGCTTATGGGAAAGGAAGGGGTAAAGTGGTGAGGTTGCAGCAGTGACTAAGCATATATGGTGGCTGACATACGCAAATAAGAGCGAGAAGAGAGCAAACGGAACGGTCGTGAAGCTAGCAATGATCAAGAAGTGATCCTTAACTCCTACTTACGTCAAACATAACCGAAAAACCGTGTTCACTTCCCGGACTCCGCCGAAAAGAGACCATCACGGCTACACACGCGGTTGATGCGTTTTAAAGAGGTCAAGTGTCAAGTTATCTACAAGCGGACACGGCTTTCGAAAGTTTATACCCTGCAGGGGTGTCCCAACTTAGCCCATGATAGGATCTCGCGATCAACGAAGGATATACCTTCTCCCAGGAAGACTCGATCATACTCGGAATCCCGGTTTACAAGACATTTCGACAATGGTAAAACAAGACCAGCAAAGCCTCCAGCTGTGCCGACAAATCCTGATAGGAGCTGCACATATCTCGTTCTCAGGGCACACCGGATTGTCCAAACTTCCGGTAGGCCAGCCCAGAGTTGCCCCTGGTGGCCACCGGTGGTTTACAGGTTGGACCAACACTCACGACGAGCACTGGCCCGGGGGGGGGGGGTAAAATAAAGATGACCCTTGAGTCTGCAGAACCCAAGGGAAAAAGGCTTAGGTGGCAAATGTTAAAACCAAGGTTGGGCCTTTCTGGAGGAGTTTTATTCAAAGCAAACTATCAAGGGGGGCCCATAAATCACCCAACCGCGTAAGGAACGCAAAATCCGGGAACATAACACCGGTATGACGGAAACTAGGGCGGCAAGAGTGGAACAAAACACCAGGCATAAGGCCGAGTCTTCCACCCTTTACCAAGTATATAGATGCATTAATTAAATAAGATATATTGTGATATCCCAACATAATCCTGTCCACCATGGAGCAATCTTCAACTTCACTTGCAACTAACAATGCTATAAGAGGGGCTGAGCAAAGCGGTAACATAGCCAAGCAATGGTTTGCTAGGAAGGATGAAAAAAGGTTAGAGGTTGACATGGCAATATGGGAGGCACGGTAAACAAGTGATAGGTAGCGCAGCATAGAGATAGAACGGAGCAACTAGCAAGCAAAGATAGAAGTGCTATCGAGGGTAATAGTCATCTTGCCTGAGATCCCGCAAGGAAGAATAACGAGTCCATGAAGAAGACAAACGAACGTAGTCGAACGAATCCTCACAACTCCGGAACGAAACCGAAGCTAAGAGAAGCAAACTGGAATGAAGCAAACAACATGGTAAACACACAAGCATAAAAATGGCATGATGCACAATCAGGTATGATGCATGTCTGGTTTAATGAGGCATGGCATGGCAAAGTGCAACAAACAATAATACAAGTTAAGTGGAGCTCAATATGCAACGAGTTGCATATTGACGAAACACCACATCAATTTCTTAGTTCTCTCTCGTTTATGTACACAACAATATTAAATGTTGATTAACATGGCAAGAGGTGAAGCATAATAAAACTAACTATTTAGGCAAGTTTAAGTGAGGCCGGAAACAACTAACAACAATTCCAAAAATCCTCATATGACATTTAGCAATTTAACGCAAACAACAATTTTAACCATTTTAAATGTCGTTATCATGATGCAGATGACATATGCAAGTTTATGCATTTTTTATGAAAACGTTAACATGAGCATGATACAAGGCATTTGTCTCCATGGCGGAAGGAAAAAGGTGCCACGGCGGTGAAACGGAAATGGTGCCACGGCAACATTCCGGTCCCGATAACTCATGGAGGTAACGGTGCAAAAGCAAGTGTGATGTGAGCGAGTCATGCAAGATGGTGGGGTGATCTCGGATTACCGGGTTCCCACGGGTCGATGGCATGGCAAACAAGGAGGAACTTGCAAGGACAAACGGGCACGGTGCAAACACGAGCATCTCATACAACACACATTCATTCGTTCACGGGCGGTCGTCTTGGGGTTATACCTTCGAAGCGTGCATTTTCGGGGCGGATCGAGTTCGGTACGATGTACAGGAAGTAGTCGTTCACGGGTCGTCGTGGGAAGTAGTTGTTCATGGCGACGGTAGTTGTACACGTTCGTTTCGAAGAGGTACTTGAAAAATCCAACATCTTCGGGGCGACGGTAGTGGTACACGTGGTAGATGAACTTGGCGATCCGAAGGGGTACTTGGTGTGGACGGTCCTGTAGTCGTACTAGGCATCCGGTGAACTTGGCGAAATCCATGAAGGCGTCCTTGGGTGTTCCTGGTTGTCGCGTCTTGGCAAATCGAAGGGGATCTTGGTGTCCATGCAATCGGCAGCGAAGGTGCACGAAACCAGCGGCAGATGACAAGCCGGATCTGGACAGGGTTGAAGACGAGTGGCGAGGGCGCAACACTCTAGGAGGCCGTAGGGCGCGGCGACGGCAGGGGCTCGTCCATGGTGGCCCTGACCTCCGGAGCACAACGGGGCGGCGAGGAGGGGTTTCTCCGATGAGCAGTGGGATGGAGCGGGCGGCGAGACTTGGCGGTTGAGGACACTGGTGGTGCAGCGTGAGGAAGGAGAGGCCGGAGCGATGACGAGCCGAAGGATGGTGAGGAAGAGGGAGCTCCTCTCCCTGGCACGAGGAGGGAGACGTGAGGCAGGGGGCGCCGGAGTTGGCCTCCAGTGGCGGCGCGGGAAGCCCGGCTCGGCGTCGGCGAGAGGGTGCAGCAGCTGCTGCTGCTGCCGGCGGCGAGGTCGAGGCGGTTTGCTGGCGATGAGGAGGAAGGAAGAGATGGGATCCAGCGATGCGGGGTCGTAGTGAGGCATTGAGGAACGATGAGCCGGGGGAATGATCGATGGGAGTTGGGGATCGAGCGGAGGGGGTTTGAGCGATGTGTTCTGGTGGCGCGAGGGGAGAAGGCGCTCGGGGAGATGGGGATCGGGCACTGCGTGTGCGTGGCGGCGGGCAGAGGAATGAGAGGGAGATGAGATGCATGGGGGCTGGGCTAGGGTTAGAGGCGCGAATGGGCCGGCCTAGATGGCCTGCTGGGTTGCTGGGCTCTCCTCTCCCTCTCTCGTATTTTCTAAAACAGAAAATAACAAAGAAGAAAAGAAGAAGGAAGGAGGTGTCGGGGACGAAGTTGGACACGTGGATAATTTTCCCGGACTCACAAAAATATGCTCGTTCCAAGAAAAATAGAAAGGTCATGATTGAAAGATTTAAATTCAAACTCATTTGAATTTAATTCAAATGGGTTTGAACTAGGACTTGATAAAAGGAAGGTCCAAAAATGTTCGGATTTTTGATGGAGCTCCGGAAAATGATGAAAGAAATTATGGGCAAGGTTGGAGACCAAGAATTGAGGTAACAACGGCATGGGATATTTTGCAAGTGGGTTATGGTTAATTCCAAATAAATGGAATAATTTTATTATAGCTCCCTAATAATATTGAGAGGCTTTAATATGTTATAAAGAGAAATCACAAGTGAATTCCCTCGATCTAAATGGATCGAAGGAGCCATACAATTTATTTAGATGAGTTTTTAAAATTAATGATATGATGGCATGATGACATGATGCAATGCACATGATGCAGAGATGAATGCACGAACAAAACAAAATCACACAACAAATCTCCGAAACCCTGGAAGGCATCTGAAGCTCTAGTCTTGGGGCGTCACAACACTCCACCACTACGAGAGGATCTCGTCCCGAGATCTAGAATGGCACCGGAGAGAAAACGGAAGAGGAAGAGAAGAGGTAAAGCTAAGTTGCTTATTCGACAAATAAGTGAAACCAAAGAACCTCGAGAGGTTGAAAACTTGAAAGAATAACACAATAGATTTGAATGAAATTGAGAGCACTACGGTAGAGAATAGAAAGAAGGAACACCATGTGAACCTTGGAGGCTGCAAAGATATGAATGACGAGTAGAATGGACAAGAAGGAATTGAAATCACTCTGGTTGAAACGAGATAAACAAGGAACAAGGAAGATCAAAATCGGACAGCACTCCGGTTGAAAAGAGATGCAAGACTTGATAAGATGAAAAGAACTTGAAGAGATGACACAACACTCCGGTTAAATGGATAAGCACGAAAAGAACACGATCCTCACAATTCGAGATGATGAGTGAAGAGAGCAACATTACAATGCCTTCGGAAGAAAGAATAGAAGATAGATCATTGGAATAACAGAATGAAGAAGAAAATGCCAACTTCTGCCACAAATGATCTTGGAAAGCACCATTCCAAGAAGGTTATAACGGAGTTGTTGGAAAAAAACCAACAACAAAATGAATAGGCTTGTAGTGGGCTTATGGAAAACTTCTCAAAATTGAGGTGAAATTCTGCCACTAACGAAAAACAATTGCTTGCTTGAGATCAACGAAGAGATGAAAAACCTCTTTCACCGAGAAGGATATGGAGAAAGCTTGGATCATTGATAAGCACCACAAATAGCAACAATCCTTAGGGAAGGCTTTAGGTGAAATATGACACAAGATAACTCCAACAAAGAGATTAATGGATTTAAAATACCTCATTCTTGACAACATGTGAATCGCAAAACAAGAATGGAAATTCTCAAGAACGATATAACACCATCTCAAAAGATAAGGTAGGAGAATTGCACTTTGGAATGCAAGATGAAGAATACTTGAGCTCTTCAAAACAAAACATGTGTTGAGCACCATGTTTATTTTTAGAGTATAGCTTGGTTGATCTTAACTTCAAGAGAAATCTTGAAGAACAATTGAAGAATGAAAAGAATCCTTGACGAACCACCATGTAGAGCCTCCATGAAGAACTCTGGTAATAAAAGAATGATAGAAAGAAAGAGAAGTTGAAAATACAAGGTAAAGCCTTGTGGTGATTTAGATGAAGCTTCGCGACGATATAACCGAGAAAACTTGGAACTCCATAAAAGGAAAAGATGAAACACTAGAGCTGAGAATTACTTCATCATGAACAATCTCCGGAAGAAAAGAATTGAATCACCTAGAGGAAATAAGAATAAGATTTGTTGTATGCTTATCCTTCATCAAATTAAATTGATGACAAGCAATGGATTTGGCATACTACTTATTCTCATAGAAAGAATTAAGAGAGATATAGCGTAAACTTGAGAAGCTATTGATGGAACCACCGGTGGGATTTGGAAACAGCGAATATTTCATATGATAACGAAGGAAGTGAAATCTTGAACGAACCACCATAGAAATTGGAAAAGAGATTAGCAAGGGCACAATTCACCGGAAAGAATTTGAAAACGAATGAAGATAGTTGAAGGGATTTAGATACATGAGAAAGAAGAGAACATGAACTGATTAGAGGATATTTGAACGATGCACCAGTAAGATTTGGAGAACAAGAGTTGAAGGCTGAGAAAGAAGAATTATGACCTGATGGCCTTCGGAGGAAAGAAATGTAAACAACTAATGAAATGCTCTGGATAGGTGAAAAGAATTCTCACAATCGAGAGCAATTATGAGAGGATGGTATAAAGCTAGAACCATGAATCTCTGGAAGAATAGGTAAGGATTTAGAGGAACTCTTCTTCGGTCTTCACATGCTGAGAATGATGACGAGAACCACCAAAATTGTTGAGGCACCTTGGAACAAAGAAAAATAGGAATGATGAACCAACGAGGAAAATATTTTGAAAGCGATCTTGGAGAAAGAATATGACTGATGAAAATTCATTCTTACATCAAACTTGGAAATGAATTTGAGAATCGCTCCTGATAATTAGAAGAGTCAGGTAAGATCCTGGGAAAAGACCTGTGGGTTAGGGCCCACTCAAAAGGAAAACACCGTTGAACGATTGATTGAAAGGGGGGATTGCGCCGGTTGAACTACATGACTTGAATGAGATAATAATCTCCAAATAGCTTGAACGGATTGAGAATGGAAAGACGAGCCTTCTGAGAAATATTCAACACTCGAGAACGAAGGAATAGCGAGAATTGAATGATTAAGAGATACACCGGCATAAGAAAGCACTTGAAATGAGAAAAAGAATATGATCAACACCGAAAGCTTGAGTTAAATCCACCGGAGAAGAAAACGAGAATGAAGAATGATGAACTTGAAACTCCGTTAGTATCTTCTTGAGAATCACCAGATAAGAACATTGATGGAAAGGAATGGAGAGACTTCCCATCAATAAAATGGATACCCGATTAAGAAATCTGAGTCCTTGAAGTTAAGGGTGGGAGGGTGGGGAAAGACAAAGACAACTTGGGATGAACGAAACAAACACCGTTGAGAAAACTTAGAATCGATCTTGCGGATGGGGAGAATGATCGGATCCACTTGAAGAGAAGCACGCCGGTTGGAGAAGAATTAACATGACAACCTCAATGATCAAGAAGGATTACCACTCCCATAGAAATATGAGGACACCATTTAGGGAATGTATGGATCAACACTTGACATCGAAGCAACTTGAATACCACATATAACACAAAACAAAGGATTTGGCTTGCAGAATAAGCCGGAACAAACATATGATAGAGATTCCGTCCGAAGTTTTCGTGGTGGGGCCCACACGGGCTCGAGTGTACAGCACCATCATGTACAAGGCAGTGCACATGACATACGAAGTGTCCCCGAACCAGCATAGCCAAGGGTTCTTTAAGACACAACGAGACCACTGTAAAAACGACCGTGGAAAGGCGGACCACTAGACGTCGAACCCCAATCTTATATCATGCATCTGTCGGAAAGAAAAACAAAAGGCGAGAGCTACTTGAATTCCCACCTATAAAACTCCCGAAACTTTCTGGTTATGCAATCTGGTGTTGGGGATACAGGGGAAGCAATATATATCTCACACAAAACTAACAATCCCTACATCCAAGTTGTATCCATCCGTCAACACATAACCAAGAAACCTTCGGAAATCGTGTACCTCAACCTTCGAAAAGCATCCGTTATACGAGTTATGGCAATACTCCCAAACTCCCGCCCCAGTACAGGGTGGCGTCGAGGTTATCTCACCAACAACTGCATAAAAGAGATTTTCGATGTCGGCAAAACTCAGATATTCCAGAACTGCAACGATAAAATTGTGACGACAACACCTCAGAGCTCAACTCCCCGGGTCACTGCCACATAAAAGACAGGAGGCACCAAGAACAATGTTCTCGTCACAAAACCATCGGAACGATTCCAAGATACCCGCATGATCCTAAAAAAAATTTAGTGAAATTTGAGGAGAGGAAAGTCAAAACATCTACGTCAGGAGACCTCACCAGAGCGACGAAGGGACTGAGGAGCAAAAAGAATACGACTCTCCGATATATATAATCCTAAGACTCAAAACATTTTTGAACTAGACTCAACAACGCCAGCAATCAATCAAGCAGGGGGCTCCTAAGTCGGGGATGGCTCTGATTACCAACTTGTAACACCCACGATGCGGCTATATCTCCCACGTGTCGAAGCACGACTTAGAGGCATAACCGCATTGTGGTTTTGTCGCAAGAAGGGTCATCTTCACACAATCCCATGTAATGTATAAGAATGGGATAAAGAGTTGGCTTACAATCGCCACTTCACACAATGAACATATAATTCATACATCATTCAGAGTACACACATAGTCCGACTACGGACGAAGCCAAAAGAAAAGAAGATAACCCAACTGCTAGATCCCCGATCGTCCCAACTGGGCTCCACTACTGATCAACATGAAACGAAACATAGCAACAACTAAGATCTTTGTTGAGCTCCCATCTGAGCTCGGTTGCATCATCTGCACTGGTATCATCGGCACCTGCAACTGTTGTGATAGTATCTGGTGAGTCACGAGGACTCAGCAATCTCAAAACCCACGAGATCAAGACTATTTAAGCTTATGGGAAAGGAAGGGGTAAAGTGGTGAGGTTGCAGCAGCGACTAAGCATATATGGTGGCTGACATACGCAAATAAGAGCGAGAAGAGAGCGAACGGAACGGTCGTGAAGCTAGCAATGATCAAGAAGTGATCCTGAACTCCTACTTACGTCAAACATAACCCAAAAACCATGTTCACTTCCCGGACTCCGCCGACAAGAGACCATCATGGATACACACGCGGTTGATGCGTTTTAAAGAGGTCAAGTGTCAAGTTATCTACAACCAGACATTAACAAATTCCCATCTGCCTATAACCGCGGGCATGGCTTTCGAAAGTTTATACCCTGCAGGGGTGTCCCAACTTAGCCCATGATAAGCTCTCGCGATCAACGAAGCATATACCTTCTCCCAGGAAGACCCGATCAGACTCGGAATCCCGGTTTACAAGACATTTCGACAATGGTAAAACAAGACCAGCAAAGCCTCCCGCTGTGCCGACAAATCCCAATAGGAGCTGCACATATCTCGTTCTCAGGACACACCAGATTGTCCAAACTTCCGGTAGGCCAGCCCAGAGTTTCCCCTGGTGGCCACCGGCGGTTGACAGGTTGGACCAACACTCATGACGAGCACTGGCCCGGGGGGTAAAATAAAGATGACCCTTGAGTCTGCAGAACCCAAGGGAAAAAGGATTAGGTGGCAAATGTTAAATCCAAGGTTGGGCCTTGTTGGAGGAGTTTTATTCAAAGCAAACTATCAAGGGGGTCCCATAAATCACCCAACCGCGTAAGGAACGCAAAATCCGGGAACATAACACCGGTATGACGGAAACTAGGGCGGCAAGAGTGGAACAAAACACCAGGCATAAGGTCGAGTCTTCCACCCTTTACCAAGTATATAGATGCATTAATTAAATAAGAGATATTGTGATATCCCAACATAATCCTGTCCACGATGGAGCAATCTTCAACTTCACTTGCAAGTAACAATGCTATAAGAAGGGCTGAGCAAAGCGGTAACATAGCCAAGCAATGGTTTGCTAGGAAGGATGAAAAAAGGTTAGAGGTTGACATGGCAATATGGGAGGCACGGTAAACAAGTGATAGGTAGCGCAGCATAGCGATAGAACGGAGCAACTAGCAAGCAAAGATAGAAGTGATATCGAGGGTAATAGTCATCTTGCCTGAGATCCCGCAAGGAAGAATAACGAGTCCATGAAGAAGACAAACGAACGTAGTCGAACGAATCCTCACAACTCCGGAACGAAACCGAAGCTAAGAGAAGCAAACCAGAATGAAGCAAACAACATGGTAAACACAGAAGCATAAAAATGGCATGATGCACAATCAAGTATGATGCATGTCCGGTTTAATGAGGCATGGCATGGCAAAGTGCAACACACAATACTACAAGTTAAGTGGAGCTCAATATGCAACGAGTTGCATATTGACGAAACACCACATCAATTTCTTAGTTCTCTCTCATTTATGTACACAACAATATTAAATGTTGATTAACAAGGCAAGAGGTGACGCATAATAAAACTAACTATTTAGGCAAGTTTAAGTGAGGCCGGAAACAACTAACAACAATTCCGGAAAATCCCCATATGACATTTAGCAATTTAACGCAAACAACAATTTTAACCATTTTAAATGTTGTTATCATGATGCGGATGACATATGCAAGTTTATGCATTTTTTATGAAAACGTTAACATGAGCATGATACGAGGCATTTGTCGCCATGGCAGAAGGAAAAAGGTGCCACGGCGGTGAAATGGAAATGGTGCCACGGCAACATTCCGGTCCCGATAACTCATGGAGGTTCCAGTCCAAAAGGAAGTGTGACGTGAGCGAGTCATGCAAGATGGTGGGGTGATCTCGGATTACCGGGTTCCCACGGGTCGACGGCATGGCAAACAAGGAGGAACTTGCAAGGACAAACGGGCACGGTGCAAACACGAGCATCTCATACAACACACATTCATTCGTTCACGGGCGGTCGTCTTGGGGTTATACCTTCGAAGCGTGCATTTTCGGGGCGGATCGAGTTCGATACGATATACAGGAAGTAGTCGTTCATGGGTCATCGTGGGAAGTAGTTGTTCACGGCGACGGTGTTGTACACGTTCGTTTTGAAGAGGTACTTGAAAAATCCTACATCTTCGGGGCGACGGTAGTGGTACACGTGGTAGATGAACTTGGCGATCCGAAGGGGTACCTGGTGTTGACGGTCCTGTAGTCGTACTAGGCATCCGGTGAACTTGGCAAAATCCATGAAGGCGTCCTTGGGCGTTCCTGGTTGCCGCGTCTTGGCAAATCGAAGGGGATCTTGGCGTCCATGCAATCGGCAGCGAAGGTGCACGAAACCAGCGGCAGAGGACAAGCCGGATCTGGACAGGGTTGAAGACGAACGGCGAGGGCGCAACACTCTAGGAGGCAGTAGGGCGCGGGGATGGCAGGGGCTCGTCCATGGCGGCCCTGACCTCCGGAGCACAACGGGGCGGCAAGGAGGGGTTTCTCCGACGAGCAGTGGGATGGAGCGGGCGGCGAGACTTGGCAGTTGAGGACACTGGTGGTGCAGCGTGAGGAAGGAGAGGCCGGAGCGATGACGAGCCGAAGGATGGTGAGGAAGAGGGAGCTCCTCTCCCTGGCACGAGGAGGGAGACGTGAGGCAGGGGCGCCGGAGTTGGCCTCCAGTGGCGGCGCGGGAGGCCCGGCTCGGCGTCGGCGAGAGGGTGCAGCAGCTGCTGCTGGTGCCGGAGGCGAGGTCGAGGTGGTTTGGTGGCGACGATGAGGAAGGAAGAGATGGGATCCAGCGATGCGGGGTCGTAGTGAGGCGTTGAGGAACGACGAGGTGGGGGAATGATCGATGGGAGTTGGGGATCGAGCGGAGGGGGTTCGAGCGATGGGTTCTGG
Source organism: Triticum dicoccoides (assembly GCF_002162155.2). Lineage (NCBI taxonomy): Eukaryota > Viridiplantae > Streptophyta > Magnoliopsida > Poales > Poaceae > Triticum > Triticum dicoccoides. The sequence continues at coordinate 396,913,984 of NC_041381.1, forward strand.
TGGCGCGAGGGGAGAAGGCGCCCGGGGAGATGGGGATCGGGCGCTGCGTGTGCGTGGCGGCGGGCAGAGGGAACGAGAGGGAGATGAGATGCATGGGGGCTGGGCTAGGGTTAGAAGCGCGAATGGGCCGGCCTAGATGGCCTGCTGGGTTGCTGGGCTCTCCTCTCCCTCTCTCTTATTTTCTAAAACAGAAAATAACAAAGAAGAAAGAAGGAGGTGTCGGGGACGAAGTTGGACACGTGGATAATTTTCCCAGAATCACAAAAATATGCTCGTTCCAAGAAAAATGGAAAGGCCATGATTGAAAGATTTAAATTCAAACTCATTTGAATTTAATTCAAATGGGTTTGAACTAGGACTTGATAAAAGGAAGGTCCAAAAATGTTCGGATTTTTGATGGAGCTCCGGAAAATTATGAAAGAAATTATGGGCAAGGTTGGAGACCAATAATTGAGATAACAACGACATGGGATATTTTGCAAGTGGGTTATGGTTAATTCCAAATAAATGGAATAATTTTATTATAGCTCCCTAATAATATTGAGAGGCTTTAATATGTTATAAAGAGAAATCACAAATTAATTCCCTCGATCTAAATGGACTGAAGGATCCATACAATTTATTTAGATGAGTTTTTAAAATTAATGATATGATGGCATGATGACATGATGCAATGCACATGATGCAGAGATGAATGCATGAACAAAACAAAATGACACAACGAATCTCGGAAACCCTGGAAGGCATCTGAAGCTCCAGTCTTGGGGCGTCACAGGTTCACATTTTATTATTTTTTTTGCAGGAAGGTTCACATTTTATTCATGGTGCTTCTCGTAAGATGCTTGCTAAGTATGATGTTAATCATAGAATTGCATCTCCATACCACCCACAGTCTAGTGGTCAAGTAGAATTGAGTAATATAGAGCTTAAATTAATTTTGCAAAAGACAATTAATAGATCCAGAAAGAATTGGTCCAAGAAACTTGATGATGCATTATGGGCCTATAGAACTGCATAGAAAAATCCTATGGGTATGTCTCCGTATAAAATGGTTTATGGAAAAGCATGCCACTTACCTCTCAATCTAGAACATAAGGCATATTGGGCATTAAAGAGCTCAATTATGATTTCAAACTTGCCGGTAAAAAGAGGCTATTTGACATTAGCTCACTTGATGAATGGAGAACCCAGGCTTATGAGAATGCAAACTGTTTAAGGAAAAAGTTAAAAGATGGCATGCCAAAAGGATACAAAAGCGTGAGTTTAATGTAGGTGATTATGTTTTGCTATACAACTCTCGTTTAAGATTTTTTGCAGGAAAACTTCTCTCTAAATGGGAAGGTCCTTACGTTATCGAGGAGGTCTATCATTCCGGTGCCATAAAAATCAACAACTTCGAAGGCACAAATCCAAAGGTGGTGAACGGTCAAAGAATCAAATATTATATCTTAGGTAATCCCATAAATGTTGAAACCAATGTTATTGACACCGTAACCCTAGAGGAGTACATAAGGGACACTTTCCAGAACGTTTCAGACTCCAAAAAGGAATAGGTATGTGGTACGGTAAGTAAACCGACTCCAAAACAGTTCTAATAGCAATTTTCTCCATTTTGGAATATTTAAGAAAATAGAAAGATAAGAAGTAGTCCAGAAAGTACATGAGGTCGAGGGCGTGCCCTACCCCCCTGGGCGCGCCCCCTGCCTCGTGGGCACCTCGTGTGCCATCCGGACTCCGTTTTCTTGCACGATACTTGTAACATCCCAAAATTTCAATTTGGAATGTTATACATTAGATCATCATTGCATATAATATTTTATTGCATTTTGGCTTCATCCTAGAAATTCTACGCAAGTCAAGGACCTATGGAGAGAGTTGGGGATTTCGTTATTTTCATATTTGACTTTTCTCAAATTTTGGAAAGAGGATCATTTGATTTTAAATATTTTCTCTTCGAATATTTCTTTTATAAAAATAAAAGAGAGGGAATAAAATGACTTTCCCAAAATAAAGAAATATTGGAGATTTAATATTAAAATCAAATAAGATTTTCATTTTGAGTTTTATCGCTATTTTATTTGAATTAGGAAAAATATGCATTTTTAAACATTGCATTAGAGGCCCAAATAAATGTTCACTTTGTCCGATATATTTTTAGTGGATGGAGAAAATTTATTTCAGGATTTTTGGAGTTCGTTTAGTATTTCTTTTATTTGTTTTTCTGCGCGTAGAATTATTTAAAAAAAAGTTACCAACCTAACAGGCCGTGTCCGACCCGGACACTCCAGCCCGGCCGACCTTTAAGAGGCTAGGCCCGAGCCGCCCCAAACCCTAGGCGCCAGCCCCCGATCTACCGCTAGCCTCTGCCGCTGGCACCGCCAGCCGTCGTCGCCGCCGCCGCCTCCCGCCGGAGCCCCGCAGCGCCGATCCCCGCCGCTGCCCGCCCCCGCCGCCGGCCATCACCGGAATCGCCGCCATCCCACCGCCCGCCAACCCTGCCGATGAGGTAGTTGCCTGATCCGCCGCCGGTTTTGCCAGTTAGCCGCTCAGTTTTTTTTAAGAAACCACAATTGATTTTTTTTATTTTTAGATCGGTTTATTTTTTCCTGTTTAGTTATTTAGCAAACGCCCGTTCGTTCGTTCGTTTGACGAACGATTTTCACCCGTTAGCCGCATACAGCGAAGGCTCGTTCGTTAGCCTGTTCATCTATTTTTCTTTTTCAGGGATTTTTCGCGATTATTTTTGATCGCGATTTCTGCCCTGATTTTCGTTTTAGTTTATCTTTTCGCTCGTTTATCGGAATAAGGTGGTTTAAGCGCCTAGAGTTTCACCTCGAAGCCCTCTTTCTGTTTGACCAACTTGAACAAGTTTTTGCTACTGTAAAATTTGACTTAAGTCCAGATTAGTAAATGGAGCTTGTTTCTTTCGAAGTTTGAGTTTCGTTGCTTCGTTTGATTTGATTCTTTTTGCAAACCAGAGTTCTTAAGTTAAACTTTTAGTTAGATCTCTTATTTGAGTTTTACCCATGCTTATAGTTGAGTGCTTATTTTATGCTTGTTTGTTTGCGATAGAGTACCCGGAGTGCGAAGCGTGCTACTACGAGTCTCCAGGTTTCACGGATCATCCGCATGGCAAGTAACACTTCGATCATACCTCTTTACCAGCCAATTTTATTGCATTAGATCAATCCTCAAGCAATTGCATGGTTAGGATATGATTAACATGTGGGTTTTGGGAAGTAGATGAGGTAGTACCTATTGTCCTATTTATTATCAAACCTTTGGGAGTTACTTCTACGTTGCTTATATTGCTATGCTATGCTTGTAGACGTGGTTTGGTCTGAGTGATTTATGACAGATGTGAGTGTTGTTACTTAATGGTTAACTTAAGGTGGCTACTTTACATCTGGGTGGATTGCTTGAAGGCACCCTGGAGTACCAAGTGGTTGTCAGGGCACTTGGAGAATCCAGTGTTGTCCTAGGATATCCCGGAGTACCCGTGTGATCATCCTACGGTCCGCCACCCAGGCTCAAAGGGATCATAAGATTATTCATGCTAGAAACTTCCGTGTGCAACGACAAGCTATTATGGGCTCTAGCATAGTTGAGTAAGTTGCAAGACCTCTTTCAGTGGTGGGCTAGCAGATGTAGGGGAAAGTAGGTGTAACTGTCCACCCAGCGTATAGAGTTATTGTTTCAGAAAGACTATGTCTTGATTCTCCGACCAAGGATGTATTCGAGTCTTCTGGGGAAAAGTGTGCAAATCTCTGCAGAGTGTATAAACTAATCATGGTTAGCCGTGTCCCCGGTTATGGACGTCTTGAGTATCTAGTTCTTGGATTATCAGGTCGATCTCATCACTCTTAATATAATTTGATTGGGTGTAATGATGATGCTTAATTGGGATTGAGTTAGAGGAACCTTCTTAATGTTTAACAACCACCATGATAGTTAAATAAAATTTATTCCTTTGTTGTAGGGAAAATTTGTCTTTATGCAAAACTATAACCATAGAGCTTTCCACCAGCCATATATGCATGTAGTGATAGCATTTTTCTGTTCATTACTTTCTTGTGTTACATTGCCAGCATATTCCATGTGCTCACCCATTTCAGGCTGCAACGTTCATGTTCCAGACTTTTTAGATGACGAGTAAGGTGCCATAGGTCGTTGTCTTTCACTAAGTGATGCCATTGGAGTTGATGGACTCACTTTATCTTCCAAGCCTTCCGCTATTATCGTTTTTAGATGGCCTTAAGCCATCTTTATTGTAATAAGTTCTCTTTTGAGACATTCGATGTAATAAATGTGTGATTGCTAGTCTGTTATAAATCCTCGAGTATTGTGCGTGTCAGCATTACCGATCCAGGGATGACACTGACGCACAGAGATCAGACTGTTTGAGGTCCGATCGCTACAAGATGGTATCAGAGCACGCACTGAATGTAGGACATGACCACTAAGCTAAAGCCATAGATCATTACTCTCTTCTCATTTCCGACTCCTCTCCTTTTCTACTCTTTAGGATGGCAGATGCAAGGAACAAGTTCACGCAACCGGATGAAGATACCCCTTTTGGACGCCACTTAAAGGAAGTCACTAGATACCTGAACATCGGAATACCAAGTTTCACCAGGACCTACATCGCCACTTTACCAGAAAAGGAGCGTTGGATGATTCGAGTTCAAGTTCCAGGAAGGACGTTCATGCCAGTCACTGAGCCCATAGAGTTTTCCTTTGATGCACCAACCTGGAGTCTAGGAAAGAGCATGGCAGCCCACATCACCATGGGACGCATTGGAGTAGTTTACCACAAGGATCTCAAGGATACTATCTACCAGATTTGCGGGCACCGAGATGAGCAATGGGAGATGATCAGCACCAGGAAGGATAGATCTATTGCAACTTTCATCCAGGAGTTAAACCAGCACATTCATCGCCAAGAGAACCAGATATGCACATGCATGATAGATCTGAAGAAGGCAATGACCAGGATCACAGAGCTGAAGGAATAACTCAAGACTACACGCGATGGATATGAGGAGGAAATGACGATACTCGTGGAGAAGAATGACGTCCTGATCAAGAAGCTAGGAGTATTCATGGGAGACCCCGCGCCAGGAGGAGAATACGACGATTCCACTTGCCCGGAGAACTACATCATCATCAACGACACCGACTCGGACCCCGACGATAGCGATGGTGGCTTTGTTGATGAAGTTGGAGCAGATATCATGGAGTCTTCCACCGATCAATTTTTCTAGTCGACCACCATACCAGTAGTAGAATTCCCCCATGTACATAGTATAGTCCAAGCACTTTTTTAACGATAGTTAAACCAATGTATGCCCTTGTTTGAATTGATTGAAGTGATATCATTGTGTTTGTATCATGAGCATATGGGTAGTGTTTTCCCTCTAGATCTCATTCTATTCTATTTTCTCATCTTTTCTAAACCCATCAGATGCCTCCGAGACGCGACAATGGATTTGCATTCCCACTGGAGCTCACTCAGTTGATCCCGTAGCAGGATGCATTGATGCAGATACTAGTCCAGAATACGAATCAGGGGAACAACAACAACAACAACAACCCACCACCACCACATGTTGATCACCTAGCCCATTTCTTAAGGCTGAATCTGCCGGTGTTGTCTAGTAGCACCGAGCTGATAGTTGCAGATGATTGGCTCCACAAGATTGGAAGGGAGTTGACCACTGCAGGATGCACAGATGCGGAGAGAGTGTGTTTTGCCGCACACTAGCTTGATGGACCTGCAGCATCATGGTGGGAGAATTTCACAACCACTTACCCCATCGACACTGTCACATGGGACCAGCTTCAGCAGGCTTTTCGTACTGCCCATGTTTCAGCAGGAGCTATGGCCATGAAGAAACGTGAGTTTCGCAACTTGCGCCAAGGAGGACGCACAGTGGGCCAGTATGTGGATAATTTTAGTAAGTTAGCACGTTATGCCCCAGATGACGTCGCTACAGATGCAGTTAAGCAGGAGAAGTTTCTGGAAGGACTGAATGATGAGCTAAGCATGCAGTTGATGGTGGCAACTTTCAAGTACTAGTAGGAGTTGGTAGATAGAGCTCTCATGATTGAAGGAAAGCAGCAACAGATTGACAACCGCAAGAGGAAGTATGGACAAGGGAAGTACAATTCTGGAGCTCAGCAGAGGCCCCGTTTTACCCATAACTCGGGAGGACACCTTGAACATAACCATGGAGGTCACAATCACAATGGAGGAAGTTCGCATAACCATAGTGGCCCCAAAATGGGAATGGTAATGGAGGAAGCAACTGCCAAAACTATTCCAACCCAGCAACGCCCGCCAAGAAGGATCTAAGTCAAATTACTTGTTTCAAGTGTGGGAAGAATGGACATTACGCCGCGGAGTGTTCTAAAGCAAAGAATGGAAATGGCAATGGAAGCTCTGGGAAGAAGCCCAACCCTTTCAACAGGGGATAGGTGAACCACATTAACATGGAGGAGGTTGAAGCCCAGCTAGATGCAGTAATAGGTAAGTTTTTGGTTAAGTCATTTACTCCGGTCGTTCTTTTTTATACTGGTGCATCACATTCATACATATCAAGGGGATTTGTGGATAAGTATAAGTTGCCCACCAAGGTTCTTAGAACACCTATGTTAGTAAGCTCGCCCGGAGCGGAGCATATGGCAAGCCAAGGATGTTTTCAGATGCCATTGACCATAAGTAGGCATGTTTTCCCCTCAGACCTGATAATTTTGGAGTCACAAGGTTTGTATGTGATTTTGGGTATGGATTGACTATCAATGTATGGAGGAAACATCGATTGCGCCAGTAAGTCGATTATGCTCACCACCCCAGAAGGAATTAGGATTAAGTATGTATCCCGGCATGTGCCGTAGAGGACTCAAGTGAATTACTTATCAGGAGTTGTACAGGAGGAAGTACCAGTGGTGAAGGATTTCCCTGACGTATTTCTAGAGGAGTTGCTAGGCATGCCACCGGATAGAGACATTGAGTTTTTGGTTGAGCTTTTGCCAGGCACAGGGCCAATATCTAAGAGACCGTACAAGATGCCCGCAAAGGATTTGGAGGAAATTAAGAAGCAGATTAAGGAGTAACTGGATAAAGGCTATATTCGCCCCAAGTTCATCACCTTGGGGATCACCAGTGCTTCTAGTGGAGAAGAAGGATGGTTGTTGATTATCATGGATTGAATGAAGTGACAATCAAGAACAAGTACCCACTGTCGATGATCAATGATTTGTTCGACCAGTTGCAAGGAGCTAAAGTATTTTCCAAGATTGATCTGCGATCAGGATACCACCAGCTGAAGATTCGAGAGCAGGATATAACCAAGACAGCTTTTACCACAAGGTACGGGCTATATGAGTATACCGTTATGTCATTTGGTCTGACTAATGCATCTGCCTATTTCATGAACCTGATGAACAAGGTGTTTATGGAGTTTTTGGATAAGTTCGTCGTGGTGTTCATTGATGATATTCTAGTCTACTCAGATAATGAAGAGGAACATAAGGAGCATTTGCGTTTGGTACTTAGAAAGCTCAGAGAACATCAGTTATATGCCAAGTTCAACAAGTGTGAGTTTTGGTTGAGGGAAGTGGGATTCCTCGGACATGTTATATCCGAGAAGGAATAGCAGTAGAGCCCACCAAGGTTGTCACTGTGACAAATTGGGAAGCACCCATGTCAGTTGGAGAGATTCAGAATTTTCTTAGACTCGCAGGATACTACCGGAGGTTCATTGAGAATTTTTCGAAGATAGCGAAGCCCATGACAGAGCTGTTGAAGAAGGACACCAAGTTCAAATGGTCTGAGGAGTGTGAAGCTAGTTTTCAGGAGTTGAAGAAATTTTTGGTTACAGCCCCAGTGTTGATTCTTCCAGATCAACGCAAGGATTATCAAGTGTATTGCGATGCCTCTCGTCGAGGACCTGGAGCAGTCCTTATGGAGGAGGGAAGAGTTGTTTCATATGCCTCACGATAGCTTAAACCCCATGAGTTGAATTATGCTACACACAATTTGGAGTTAGCAGCCATAGTGCATGCGTTGAAGACATGGAGACACTTTCTTATCGGAAACCATTGTGAAGTGTACACAGATCACAAGAGTTTGAAGTATATCTTCACACAGAAGGATTTGAATCTCGGGCAAAGGAGATGGTTGGAGCTCATTAAGGATTATGATATGAGGTTGCATTATCATCCCGGAAAGGCTAATGTAGCAGCCGATGCGTTGAGCCGCAAGAGCCATGTCAACACACTCATGACCGGAGAGTTAACCAAGGAGTTAGGAGAGGATCTTCGTGAGCTATGTATGGAGATAGTTCTGAGAGGCTATGTAGCAGCATTGGAGATTCAGTCTTCTTTGATGGATAAGGTCAGAGAAGCTCAGAAGACGGACAAGGAGATTGCCGATATAAAGGAAAGGATGAGCAAAGGAAAGGCTAAAGGATTTCATGAGGATGAGCACGATACCTTATGTTTTGAGGACCGCGTATATGTGCCTAATGATCCGGAGATCAGGAAGTTGATTCTGCAGGAGGCCCATGATTCACCGTATTCGATTCACCCAGGAAATACCAAGATGTATCTGGATTTGAAGGACAGTTTCTGGTGGACCAGAATGAAGAAGGATATTGCGGAGTATGTAGCAGTTTGTGATGTATGTCAGAGAGTGAAGGCAGAGAATCAAAAGCCAGCAGGATTGCTACAGCCATTGTCGATACCCGAATGGAAGTGGGATAAGCTAGGCGTGGATTTTATCACGGGATTGCCCAGGACTCGTTCAGGCTATGACTCGATATGGGTTGTAGTCGATCGTTTGACGAAGGTAACTCATTTCATCCCAGTGAAGACCACTTACACCAGTGCTAAGTTAGCAAAGATATACATGACCAGGATCGTATGTTTGCATGGAGTACCGAGGACCATTGTATCAGATAGAGGAACCCAGTTTAGCTCAAAGTTCTGGAATCATTTGCACGAAACTTTGGGTACCAGGCTAGACTTCAGTACAGCCTTTCATCCACAGACAGATGGACAGACTGAGGGAGTCAATCAGATTCTGGAGGACATGTTGAGAGCTTATGCGCTAGATTATGGATCTAGTTGGGACGACAATTTGCCTTACGTAGAGTTCTCTTACAACTACAACTATCAAGCCAGTTTGAAGATGGCCCCTTTCGAAGCTTTATACGGAAGGAGGTGCAGGACACCGTTATTGTGGGATGAAGTTGGAGACCATCAGTTGTTTGGACCAGATTTGATTAAAGAGCGTGAAGAGAAGGTTAAGCTGATTCGCGATAGACCCAAAGTAGCCCAGTCCAGGCAGAAGAGCTATGCAGATTCTAAACGCAAGGAGACAGTTTATGAAGTTGGAGACCGAGTTTATCTTCAGGTGTCCCCACTTCTAGGAGTAAAGCATTTTGGAGTTAAGGGAAAGTTAGCACCATGTTTTGTGGGACCATACAAAGTTTTGGAACGTATGGGAGAAGTTGCTTACAAGCTGGAATTGCCAGAAGGATTGTCAGGAGTTCACGATGTGTTCCATGTTTCCTAGTTGAAGAAGTGCCATGCAGAGATGGCCGATATCCCTCTGAGAGATACAGTGCCACTAGAAGTGAAGATTCTCGAGTTTGCCAGCCGAGTCACACGGAGCAAGTTATCAAGTTCTGCAAAGATCAGTGGAGCCACCATACCGAAGATGAAGCCACCTAGGAACGAGAGGAAGACCTACGGAAGGACCACCCTCACCTATTTTCTAGCCAACCCGAATCTCGAGGGCGAGATTCATCTTAAGGGGGTAGGTTTGTAACATCCCAAATTTTCAATTTGGAATGTTATACATTATATCATCATTGCATATCATATTTTATTGCATTTTGGCTTGATCCTAGAAATTCTATGCAACTCAAGGACCCACGGAGAGAGTTGGGGATTTCGTTATTTTCATATTTTAGTTTTCTCAAATTTTGAAAAGAGGATCGTTTGATTTTAATTATTTTGTCTTCGAATATTTATTTTGTAAAAATAAAAGAGAGGGGATAAAATGACTTCCCAAAATAAAGAAATATTGGAGATTTAATATTAAAATCAAATAAGATTTTTATTTGGAGTTTTATCGCTATTTTATTTGAATTAGGAAAAATATGTGTTTTTCAAAATTGCATTAGAGGCCCAAATAAATGTTCACTTTGTTCGCTATATCTTTAGAGGACGGGGCAAATTTATTTCAGGATTTTTGGAGTCTGTTTAGTATTTATTTTATTTGTTTTTCTGCGCATGGAATTATTTTTAAAAAAAGTTACCGACCTAACGGGCCATGTCCGACCCGGACACTCTAGCCCGGCCAGCCTTTAAGAGGCGAGGCCCGAGCCGCCCCAAACACTAGCCACCAGCCCTCGATCTGTCGCGGCCGCCAGCCTCCGCCGCCCCCGCCGCCGCGAGTTCCGCCGCCGCCGCCTCCCGCCCGCTCCGTCGGAGCCCCGCGCCGCCAATCCCCGCCACCACCCGACCCCGCCACCGCCGTCGGCCATCACCGGAGCCGCCGCCGTCCCGCCGCTCGCTGACCCCGCCGACGAGGTAGTCGCCGGATCCGCTGCCGGTTTTTGCGGGTTAGCCGCTCGTTTTTTTAAGAAACCGCAGTTGATTTTTTTAGATTGGTTTTTTTTTGGTTTAGTTATTTAGCGAACGCCCGTTCGTTCGTTTGTTTTAATGAATGATTTTCAGCCGTTAGCCACAGATAGTGAATGTTTGTTCGTTAGCATGTTCACCAGTTTTTCTTTTTCCAGGGATTTTCCGCGATTATTTTCGATCACGATTTCTTCCCTGATTTTCGTTTTAGTTTATCTTTTCGCTTGTTTATCGGAATCAGGCGATTCAAGTGCCTATAGTTTCATCTCGATGCCCTATTTCTGTTTAACCAACTTGAACAAGTTTTTGCTACTGTAAAATTTGACTTAAGTCCAGATTAGTAAACAGAGCTTGTTTCTTTCGCAGTTTGAGTTTCGTTGCTTCGTTTGATTTGATTCTTTTTGCAAACCGGAGTTCTTAAGTTGAACTTTCTGGTTAGATCTCTTATTTGAGTTTTACCCGTGCTTCTAGTTGAGTTCTTATTGTACAATTGTTTGTTTGTGATAGAGTACCCAGAGTGCGAAGCGTGCTACTACGAATCTCTAGGTTTCACATATAATGAGCAAGGCAAGTAACACTTTGATCATACCTCTTTACTACCCAGTTTTATTGCATTAGATCAATCCTCAAACAATTGCATGGTTAGGATCTGATTAACATGTGGGTTTTGGGAAGTAGATGAGGCAGTACCTATTGTCCTGTTTATTATCAAACCTTTGGGAGTTACTTCTATGTTGCTTATATTGCTATGCTATGCTTGTAGACGTGGTTTGGTCCGAGTGATTCATGATAGATATGAGTGTTGCTACTTAATGGTTAACTTAAGGTGGCTACTTTAATACACATCTGGGTGGATTGTCTGAAGGCACCCTGGAGTACCCAGTGGTTGTCAGGGCACCTGGAGAATCCAGTGTTGTCCTAGGATATCCCGGAGTACCTGTGTGATCATCCTACAGTCCGCCACCCATGCTCAAAGGGATGATAAGATTATTCATGGTAGAAACTTTCGGGTGCAGCCACAAGCTATTATGGGCTCTGGCATAGTTGAGTAAGTTGCAAGACCTCTTTCAGTGGTGGGCTAGCAGATGTAGGGGAAAGTAGGTGTAATTGTCCACCCAGAGTAAAGAGTTATTGTTTCAGAAAGACTGTGAGGAAAAGTGCGCAAACCTCTGCAGAGTGTATAAGCTAATCATGGTTAGCCATGTCCTCGATTATGGACGTCTTGAGTATCTAGTTCTTGGATTATCATGTCGATCTCATCACTCTTAATATAATTTTATTGGGTGTAATGATGATGCTTAATTGGGATTGAGTTGGAGGAACCTTCTCAATGTTTAACCACCATGATAGTTAAATAAAATTTATTCCTTTGTTGTAGGGAAAATTTGTCTTTATGCAAAACTGTAACCATAGAGCTTTCCACCAGCCATATATGCATGTAGTGATAGCATTATTCTGTTCATTACTTTCTTGTGTTACATTGCCAGCATATTCCAAGTGCTGACCCATTTCGAGCTGCAACGCTCATGTTGCAGACTTTTCAGACGACGAGTAAGGTGCCATAGGTCGTTGTCTTTCACTTAGTGATGCCATTGGAGTTGATGGACTCACTTTATCTTCCTAGCCTTCTGCTGTTATCATTTTTAGATGGCCTTAAGCCATATTTATTGTAATAAGTTCTCTTTTGAGACATTCGATGTAATAAGTGTGTGATTGCTACTCTATTATAAATCCTCGAGTATTGTGCATGTCAGCATTACCGATCCAGGGATGACACTGATGCACAGAGATCAGACTGTTTGTGGTCGGTCAAAATTCATTATATAATCTCTCGAAGGTTTCGACCACTGTACCACGACGAAATCCTCTGCTTTTGTTTTGAGTTGTTTCTGCCGCAGATTATAGCAATCTGATGTCCCAGGATTCGCAGGGAGAAAGCTATGTGGCTGATTACCTTGTAGACCCCAAGGTCTACGGGGACTTGGAGCATTGCGGTTGGACCAGAAGGAAGAAGAAGACTCTGATCCTAATGGAAAGGAGGAGACGAGCTCAGATGAAGATGAAGTCCGACTACCTCAGCCTAGGGACATGCACGTGGAGTTTAAAAAGTCAAGCCTCCCTAATAGAGCAAAGAAACCCAAGATTGAGTTTATCCCTTTTCGTCTCTTGCTGGAGAACAAACAGGAACTATACAAAAAGATATTAAGCCTTGAGCAGGAGATCGATGATCTAAAGCAGCAAAATTCTATCCTCAAGCGCAAATTAAGGAAGAAGCCTACATCATCAACAACTCCATCATCACCACCTCTGAAGAAAGAACATAAATACATGGGTATGGGCACTCCCCTTGGCAACTGCCAAGCTTGGGGGAGGTGCCCCGGTATCGTATAACCATCACACTTCTATCTTTACCATTTTTCTTAAGTTCGATCCTTTTGGTTATATCTTGATCTAGTAGAATAAAGTTTAATATGATCTAGATTCCAGTTTTTGTGTTGATCCCTATCTATGTAATCGAGTCCTTGAGCTATATATAATAAAGATTAGTTTTGAGTCGAGGACTTTGCTATCCTGCTTTGATCTTGAGGGAGTAAAAGAAAAAGAAAGAATAAAAAGAAATAAAAAGATCATATTGATCTTATGGAGAGTGATGACTTCACATATAAAGAGTATGATGAGTAAAAGTTGTTGAGAGTTGACAAACATAGTTTTGGTCATCGTTGCAATTAATAGGAAGTAATAAAGAAAGAGAGGTTTTCACATATAAATATACTATCTTGGACATCTATTATGATTGTGAGCACTCATTAAAGTATGCTATGCTAAAAGGTTGATGTTGGACATGGAAGACAATGTAATGGGTTAGGTTTTCTTATATCCGAAATAAAGTATATTGCCATGGATCATCCAACATGTTGAGCTTGCCTTTCCCGCTCATGCTAGTCAAACTCTTTGCACCAAGTAGAGATGCTACTTGTGCTTCCAAACATCCTTAAACCTGGTTTTGACATGAGAGTCCACCATATTTACCTATGGATTGAGTAAGATCCTTCAAGTAAGTTGTCATTGTTTCAAGCAATAAAAATTTCTCTCTAAATATGTATGATCTATTAGTGTGGAGAAAATAAGCTTTATACGAGCTTGTGATATGGAAGAAATAAAAGCGACGGTCTGCATAATAAAGGTCCCTATCACAAGTGGCAATATAAAGTGACGTTCTTTTGCATTAAGATTTTGTGCATCCAACCCTAAAAGCATATGACAACCTATGCTTCCCTCTGCGAAGGACCTATCTTTTATTTTTGTCTTCTACCTTATACAAGAGTCATGGTGATCTTCACCTTTCCTTTTTACACTTTATCCTTTG
>NC_041381.1:396928158-396936548 GCF_002162155.2 Triticum dicoccoides
GATTAAAACTCCATAACCATAAGTATTACGTGAGTGTTAGCAATTGTGAAATACTAAATGATACTTGAGTATGTGGACTTGCTGAAAAGCTCTTGTATTTGACTCTTTCTCATGTTATGATAAATTGCAATTGCTTCATGACTAAGATTATAGTTTGCTAGTTTTCAATGAAGTTTCTGATTCATACTTGACATTGTGAATGGATTGTTACTTTAAGCATAAGAAATCATATGAATATATATATATATATGTGTGTGTGTGTGTGTGTGTGTGTGTGCGTTGCTGTTCTAAGAATGATCATGATGCCATCATGTCCATATTTTATTTTATTGACACCTCTATCTCTAAACATGTGGACATATTTTTCGATATGGGCTTCCGCTTGAGGACAAGCGAGGTCTAATCTTGGGGGAGTTGATACGTCCATTTTGCATCATGCTTTTATATCGATATTTATTGGAATATGGTCTATTACTACACATTATGTCACAATACTTATGCCTTTTCTCTCTAATTTTACAAGGTTTACATGAAGAGGGAGAATGTCGGCAGCTGGATTCTGGGCTGGAAAAGGAGCAAAATATTAGAGACCTCTTCCGCACAACTCCAAAAGTCCTAAAACTCCATGAAAGTCGGTTTTGGAATATATTGAAATTGTTGGGCGAAGAAAGCACCAGAGGGGGGGCACCCACTGTCCACGAGGGTGGGAGGCGCGCCCTACCCCCCTGGGCACGCCCCCTGCCTCGTGGGCTACCTGGAAGCCCCCCGATGCCCATCTTCTAGTATAAGGTGTCTTTTGCCCTGAAAAAATAATAATAAGGAAGCTTTCAGGATGAAGCATCGCCGTCTCGAGGAGGAACCTTGGCAGAACCAATCTAGGGCTCTCGCGGAGAAGTTTTGCTGGGGAAACATCCCTCCAGGAGGGGGAAATCGTCACCATCGCCATCACCATCGATCCTCTCATCAAGAGTGTTCGACGAGAATTTGTTGCGCCAAAGTAACGAGTATATATCATTTTTTTCATAGAATCAAAGGAAGAATGATTTTGGTAGTATTTGATATGCACGCGTACAAAGAAAAGCTTTCTCCATGTTCGGTTTTCATAGTTCATGCATGTGGACTTGAGCCTGATGCATGCATGTGTTGCATGTTAATTAGCTTTCTCAATCACCAGTAGGTCATTTAAATATTCCGGCCAACACCCTAAACCTGACACGATGTTTAAAGTGTTTGGGCAACTCGGTTGAACCTCCTGGAGCCAACACACCACGCACGCAACACCACACCCGAACACATCCAGCCACCACATCGCCGCCATCACGCGCACAACAAACCCACGCAGCAAACTCAGACCAGCACCTCATCCCGCCATCCGGCGTCGTCGCGAAGAGCAAGGAGGAAGGAGAAAACACAGTCCAGGAGGCGCCATGATGAGGCACACGTTCTCCGATGGTGAGACTTTGAACTAATGCATCTATTTTCTTGTTTCTCCTTGGCATACAGCATTCATGCACACGAGCAAGTCATCACACAATCGGCGCCGAAGACAATATTGGTGGAGCGTGGAACCTCACAACCCGCTGACACCTTCCGCAAGGATGCTGTTGAAGACGATGGCAATACCAATGGGGCTACCGGTGCGCAGCCCGTTGGACTCCTTGGTTGGTGGCCGCCCTTGGTGATGAGGCCGACGACGTCTACTTCATCAAGCTGGATACCCGAAGGCGCGAGGATCGCGAGGATGCCGCCGTGGATGGCGACATGGAGCCCTCTAGGACGATGCCCTCGTTTTCTTCACCAAGCTAGCGCAATGGAAGGCGAAGGTGGGGAGGCTCGCGGATGATGCCGCCGCCGTGCCGCAGCGGATCGCGGCACAGATTTCACCAAGATGACGCCAGTGTCAACTTCATCAAGCCGGCACTATGGAGGACAAAGGCGTGGAGGCTCGGGATGATGACGCCATGGAGTTCGCCAAGACGACGCTAATGTCAACAACATCAACCTGGTGCCGCAAGGATCATGACGGGGAGCTCACAAGAAGGACGCCCGCTATCCACTTTGTCATGCTGGAGCTAGAGGACGGAGGCGTGGCGCCCATTGAGGATTCCGCCGACATCTACTTCATCAAGCTGGAGCCCGAAGGCGCGGAGCACGTAGGGATGGAGCCACATGCCGCGGAGGATGGCGAGACGGAGCTCGCTAGGACGACGCCCGTCATATTGTTCATCAAGTCGGTGCCATGGAGGACAAAGGCATGGAGGCATGCAACCATACCGCCATAGTGCCGCCTTGGATGGCAACGCGGAGTTCGCCAAAACGATGCCCAGTGCCAACACCCAGTACCACGGAGAATCGTGGCGTGGAGCTTGCAAGGAGGACACCACCAACATCAACATCATCAAGCTGGACCAGAGGCATGGAGCTCGTGAGGATGCCGCCGCGTGCCGGGAAGGACGACGGAGGCATGGAGCTCGCAGGACATCACCACCAATGTCTACCTCGTCAAGATGGAGCCCGCAACACGGAGCCAAGAAGATAACACACACCCTTGGTGCTTCCCGCAACACGGAGCAGAGATGCGGTGTTGTCCGTGATGTGGAGAAGAAGATGGTGCCACATGACGGTCTCCACGACCCGGAGCCCATGAAGATGAGGCGTGATGGCGAGGAGGCGACGTCACTTTGCCAACACTAACTTCCGATGGCCCCGTGAGGCGGCGCCCTTGTCTTGGAGGACCGCCGTAAACACGGCGTCTAGCCGAGACGAGGTGCCAACCACACCGGCACTGCCGATACGAGCGAGCGTTGGTTTTACACCGACGCCGGTCTCCATAAGAATGCTCTCGCGAGGCGAACCCCTTGCATACCCGAAGAAGCCGTTACACCGTAAAGAAGTCTGAGCTAAGCAGGACCCATGCAACTTCAACACCGACTACATCAACGTTGTCACGACCGACGAGGCGCGACGACGCGACCGAACGTGGCCAACACAAAGCCATGTTTTGAGCGGCACATGTACCAACGAGGACACGGGCTTTGCCGCCGCCCACACCATACACACACACCATCATCATCATGCATGGAGAACACAAAGAAAAGACGACGAAGACGACCACACGGCTTAATCGGAGGTATCTCGCGGAGCAACCTGCGGGAGTAATTAACCGGGAGCTTTTCGAGGCCCCGGGAACCAGGAGACCGCACATCGCCATAGTCAGGCAGGCTGCGCTAGTAGGCCACGGAGCGCAGTCCTTTTTTATGGGATCTTGTAATTTTGTTTATCCAATGAGATTAATGAAATACTTGCTTCCCATACCTTTTTTTGTGTACTATGTACACTGGCACGCCCGCACACCTTTCTTTTTCCCCGATGCATGAGAGAAATCAAACTCCCCCTCTTTCCTTCGTCGAGAGCTTTTAAGAGTTTTCTCGTGTCAAACAAATTGGCATGCCCGGTGGGACCTGGTTGTCCTCCCATCTTCGCAATGCTGTGGTCATCTGAATCGTCTTCGCTCATGTCCCAAACTGCACAGCATGCTGCATGACAAGGCGTCGGCGAGGATTTCCGCTCATCAAGATACCTTTCATGCAGGTGGAATCTCCCGTGGCAGCAACTCAGAGCTGGTAATGATCCAGTTTGGATCGATGCCGCCCATGGTCGTCATCAAGCTTGGCGAGAAGGTCTACATGCATCAAGCTCAAGATCCTTTGCAGTTCCAAATTGTGCAGTCGAAGAAGGCACTAAGGCAGGAGGCTGCCAAGGTGAAGAAGGAGCATCGCGAGCTAATGCTTGAGGCGCGCGCCCTATTGAAGGAGTCGACAAGGGAAGATTTGAAAGGAGATGTGGAGGCATCTCAACGCGTCCGCACCAGCCGCCAACAGGCGGGCTAGTGCAGCGTCCCTCCACACCCCTACCACGACTACACATTCGGAGCCGTCGAAGCCAACTCTGCGGCGCACCGAGGTAGAGCTTCTCGAGGGTTTGGAGGCCATGTCCCATAACTTGCGTAGGCTCATGGCCAACGCTCATTTGTCGGATAGCCCTCATCCCCTACGCAACTACAGGCAGAAGTACCGCAAGGTGCAATTACTCCACCAACAGATAGCTTCCCGCATCGCTCAGAGCACGGTGCCGGAGGAGGATTGGTCCCTCGGCGCCATGGACCTAGCTGATAAGGTGTTCACTTACCGAAGCACCTTAACCCCTCCATATGACTTGTTCGCTAATGATTGGGCATACGAGCCATGCAAGGTCAAGGAGCTGGTGAGACGCGCCATCATGAAGGAGTTCTGGAAGTGGCGCTCACGCAAAGAGTCTGTTCTACCAGGCCCTACTGTCTCCCTCAACATTGGCGACACTCGAAGGGGTGCATGGGCGCCGTGTCTCTGCAACTTGGCAGTCGACGGAAGGTCTCTCCCTGACAACAACAGGTTTTCCACCCTTCGGCATGAAGCACCCGCGCTACGGAACGATGACCTACGGCGAGAATTTCGCCAACTCCAAGAGCAGATGAACAATATCCAGAGGAGGCTCCAAGATCCAACGGCGCCAAGTGCATCGGCGGCTCAAGCTGTAGGAAGGATGAGGCGTCAAGCCCCAAGTCATCGTCCTCAACATGAGCGCCAGACTTTGGCGCCTCGGTGACAACCTTCACCAACTCGACACTTCCCACAACGGAGATATCCCAACGTGCCTCCACGTTAGAACCGATGGTCAAGACATCAAGACGATGAGAGGGACCCCTGGCCCACTCAACAGTGGCAACCACGGGAACCTTTGCGACAGACACTTCCACCACGACCTTCGTCACCTCCTAGGCGGGGACATCAAGACGACGAGAGGGACCCTCGGCCCACTCAACAGTGGCAACCACGGGAACCTTTGCAACCGACACTTCCACCACGACCTTTGTCACCTCCTAGGTGGGGAGATCGGCCACAACTGAAGGCGATGATGGACAGGACTTCATCATCCACGAGGCGCCCTGCACCAACACTCCTACGCATGCCACCTGTGCATAGGGATGGTATCTTTCCAACGGAGAATCAGCGCAAGCGCGAGAGGCGTCGGAGAAACCGCCATCTTCTTTATAAAGAACTTGAGGACTTAGTCCTTCGACACACTCAGGTACGTTTACGACCCGATGGTAGGGTCATTCAAGAAAATGACAGGATCAAATTTCGCATCTCCCCCGACTTGGAGCGGCATGAGCGGTATAGCTACCTGCTCAGCCGGTTGGCGCCAAAACCACGCAAGACGTCCACGAGAAGCACTGAGCAAGGGAGCATGGTGGTTCTTTCTTCATCCCTTCCCCAAAAGAATGATGAACAGGTGAAGGCTACTGCACCAGCACCATCACTAGAGAATCAGAAGATGCCAGCGCCGACGGCCACACCGATGGAAGGCGTCGAAGAAGCCAAGCTTACGTTCTCCTCCAACAATGAAGTAGCTTCTGAGGGTGTAGCCAACGCTGCCCTCCCACGGGACACAACACTTCCCACGGAGTTTTCTCTTGTTCCCTTTGAAAGGATGGACCAAGATGGAGAAGCTCAAGCCTAGCAGGACGCTGAAAAAAACGAAGGAATCAACTGAGAAGAACCTTGCCTTGTGCGGTACTCTTGGAGTGCAGCCAAGCGAAGGGTCAAGTAATGGATGGCGACCTCCTGCCATCACCGAAGAGTTCGACTATCCTTCTGAAGAAGAGATCATGCCGAACCCAAAGGCGGACTTCCAGAGGACCTTCCTACCGCACCTTGGCCATGTTCGTGCATGGTTCAAGGGTGCCGAAGGGGATGCCAAGACAAGCTCATCAATGTCACAAGAAGCTGCAAGATCTAGAGTCACGTGTCTTCCTGTGACAACAGGGAAAGGCTCATTAGGTGGAGGGAGCACTTCACAAAATGAAGATATATACAAGTGACACTACACCGACATTACATCAAGGCTTCCTCAAGACGTTGAAGGACGACGACAAGTTGCAAACCGGCCAGGGGCCAATACAAGATTAAAATCCATCGCTAGTCCAGGTGTGACGGATGGGTTTCCCGGAGATGGAGAATGCGAAGACCACCTTGATGATGAAGAAGGTTTCTCCGACTCATCCTCCTCTCTATCACTGGAGAGTCGTCCACACTCCCCTCGTTACCATGAACTAGCTTCATCGATTTTGTCAGATTATGAGGGCGGTGATGAAGACCTCCACACCGCGCCCGTTCGCATGGTGAATCATGGTGAAAACCTTGTGGATCAAGATCCTGCTGCCAAGTCACCCGTTGATGGCATCCATGGCCCAAGTGCTGAAAACATAGTAGCACCACAAGAAGTGTCTCTAGAAGAAGAGGTCAGAAGCCAGCGCCAAACGATTAACCAGTTGGTGTCGAAGCTTGACTAGTTTATTGAGCTCATGATGAACAACCAAGGCATCCCTCCAGAAGGCGTGCTGCAACGAGTGGTCGATCCGCGTGAGGAGGAACTTCAGGTGGGCCCTCCTGCTAGGGTGCCCTTAAATGATGTGCCTCAACACGACCCCAGCACACAAGCTCGACCTTGGGTTAGCCCTATTTTTTCTGCCAACGTAGTACCGCACACAGTTATGCTAAAGGACTACCATGACATGGTCGGGGATATGGTGGACAAGAAGTTAAAGCAAATTGCGATAGATCAAGCCCCTCGCACCTCCGAGAGTGAGCTAGAGAAGCCTTATGAGGCGTGGCATGACATGATGGCGTATCCCGCAGGGTGGCACCCACCAAAGTTCCGTCAATTTGATGGAACCGGTGATGCGAGGGAGCACTTGGCGTACTTTGAGGCAGCATGCGGCAACACAGCAAACAGCCCGTCACTCCTCCTTCTCCAATTTTCAGGGTCATTAACCGGGCCCGCCTTCCATTGGTACAGCCGTTTACCGGTTGGGTCCATTAGGAGTTGGGCGACCATGAAAGATGTTTTCAAGAAGCACTTCGTCGCCATGAAGAAGGACTTCTCCGTTGTCGAGCTGGCACAAGTCCGACAACGACGAGACGAGTCCATTAATGACTACATCGTCCGCTTCCGCAATAGTTATGTGCGTCTCGCCAGGGAGATGCACCTCGAGGATGCCATTGAGATGTGCGTCCACGGGATGCAGCAACATTGGTCACTTGAAGTCTCTTGGCGTGAGCCTAGAACTTTTAGTGCCCTCAGCACGGTAGTAGCGGCCATGAAGCTTGAGTTTGAGAAATCACCGCAGATAATGGAGCTCTATAAGAATGCCAACGCATTTGATCCTGCCAAGCGCTTCGCCTCAACGTCCAAACAAATCAACAATGGTAGCAGGGCGAAGGCGCCAGCCGAAACAAACACCACCAAGGTCTTCTCGTCTGCACCGCAAGGCCATGTGCCCATCTTGGGTGCAAGAGGCGAACAAGCCGGAGGGAGGCAACGCCCGTCAATGCAGGAGCTCCTCAAGAAGCAGTACGTCTTCCGTCGGGAGCTCATCAAGGACATGTTCGACCAGGTTATGGAGCATCGATCCTTGAACTTACTAGAGCCTCGGAGGCCTGATCAGGTGAGGATGACAGATAATCCTTTAGTTTGCCCATATCACAGGTATGTGGGACATGTCATTGAAGATTGTGTCGCGTTCAAAGAATGGCTCCAAAGAGCCATTAATGATAGAAGGATCAACCTCGACCCAGAAGCTATCAACCCAGATTACCATGCAGTAAACATTGTGAGCATGAAGTTACCGTCTCCGCCAAGCACTACTAGAAAAACCGCTACTAATGGCGCACCTAATTTGGCCATTAATGGCGCATCACTGGTGCGCCATTACTAGCACGCCATTAGTAATTTTTACTAATGGCGCACCACTGGTGCGCCATTAGTATCTGGTATACTAATGGCGCACCACTGGTGCGCCATTAGTATAGGCCACGGTGCGCCATTAGTATGCCTCCCAGGGGCCATGTATACCCAGGTGCTTTGGCATACTAATGGCGCACGACAACAGGATGCGCCATTAGTAACTTCGGCATACTAATGGCGCACTATTTAGTGATGCGCCATTAGTGATGCGCCATTTTGAATCTAGATCTGGATCGTGATTTTTTGCCCATTTTTTGCTTGTTTTTTTTGCTTGTTTTTTGGCACGACATTATTTCAAATTTTGTTCCTGTTTTTGGATCTTGTACGTTCTTTTGCCGTGTACTTTTGCCGGAGAGGAGTTCGCCGGAGAGGAGTTCGCCGGAGAGGAGGAGGAGGAGGTCACCGGAGAGGCGCTCGCCTACATCGCCGGAGAGGAGGAGGAGGAGGTCGCTGGAGAGGAGTTCACCGGAGCATCGGAGAGAAGGAAGGAGAAACCATGAGGGGATGGGAGGAGAGGAGGGAGGAGGAGCTCACTGGAGAGGAGG
>NC_041381.1:396936882-396937493 GCF_002162155.2 Triticum dicoccoides
CTCACCGGAGAGGAAGGAGAAGAAACCGTGAGGGGAGGGGAGGGGAGGGGAGGGGAGGAGGGAGGAGGAGGTCGCCGGAGAGGAGGAGGAGGTTACCGGAGAGGAGAAGTATCGTGGAGGAGAGAAAGGAAGATGGAGTGGAGGAGAGGAGGAGATGGAGTGTAGGAGAGGTGGAATGAAGAGATAAGGAGGAGAGGACCACGACCAGCCATATATACGGCATACTAATGGCGCACCGCGGGCAGGTGCGCCATTAGTAATTTTTTTTATTTTTTTTATTTATTTTGAATTTTGAAGGCGGGAAGATACTAATGGCGCACCATGGGCAGGTGCTCCATTAGTAATTTTTTTTAATTTTTTTGACTTATTTTGAATTTTGAAGGAGGGAAGATACTAATGGCGCACCATGGGCAGGTGTGCCATTAGTAAGTTTGAATTTTTTTGAATTTTTTTGCCTCTCCAGATCTTAAAAGCCCCGTATCTTTTTTTCTGTTAAATTTGGATGTAACTTTTCGAGTAGATGATTTTTCATATAAAAAACTTTTTCATCCGAGTTAGTATGCAAAAGTTATGCCCATTTTTACAAATTCTCGCGAGATTTTGCAAATGAA
>NC_041381.1:396937827-397009865 GCF_002162155.2 Triticum dicoccoides
CATTACTAGTTGAACTAGTAATGGCGCACCACTCCCACGGTGCGCCATTAGTAGTTTTGAACAAAATTTTAAAAAAATATTTTTACTAATGGCGCACCGTGGATGTGGTGCGCCATTAGTATTTGGACACTAATGGCGTACCAACACATGGTGCGCCATTAGTATATAGTAATGGCGCACCACATGTCTGGTGCGCCATTAGTGTCAATTCCATCTATAGCCCTTTTCCTAGTAGTGAAGTGAAGCGACGGAGCTCTAAGAAACATGGGTGCCACTGGCCCAAGTTGAAGACCGGCTATCCAACCTCGTCCTCTCCAAGACGCAGGTATCTCCCTTTCGGCCCTAGGTGACCCCAGCCATTCCCGAAGAGGAGCCTTGGAGGATGGTGCGCCGAAGGCCATATGCAAGGAGGCTTCGACCCCAACATCCTCGCCCGGTTTCGCCAGAACATGCTCCCCCAAGAATTCTAAGGCGGTTCGAACCAAGTCAATGTTGGCCTCCACCAAGATTTGTCCCTATGTCAGAGGGAGACAAGCCTTTTCCTCGACCGGGGCATGTGCTACCAACCTTGGCGCAGTTCTTGCCACCCGGCTGGGGGTAAGCACCGGCAAAGGAGGTGGAGCAAGTTCAAGAAGGAGCCAGCTCACCCCAATCACCAAGCATAGAGAGCTGCAATGTCATCCATGACTACTGCGACACCCCTTCCGAAGACGTGTTTACTCCTGAAGAGCAAGCGGTCCTCCACGCCGAAGAGGCGACAAAGGAAGTGCCATTGGAAGAGGTGAACATGAACCTGCATGGGGGCAAAGTCCTACCTGAACCACTAAAGATCAAGCCAACAAGGGTGGAGAAGCCAAGCGCCCCAAAGGAGGCGCCTGTGCAAGTGGAGGAATCTGAACATCAAGGCCAAGAGAAGGTGAAGGCACGTAATGTCGACTATAACATCATCGCCCACCTCAAGCGGATCCCTGCACTTTTGAGTGTGCATGATGCGCTCATGATGGTGCCTGACCTTCGCGAAGCCCTTATCAAGGCGCTCCAGGCTCCGGAACCGTCTTTGCTCCAGCCCCTTGTTCGTGAACGATATCACGTTCGACGAGGATGATAAGCTCATAGATGATGGTGACCACAATCGGCCATTGTATGTGGAAGGTAATATTGGTGTTTCACATCTTCGCAGGATCCTCATAGACCCAGGGTCTGCCATGAACATTCTCCCTCTTTGGAGTTTGATGCGGGCAGGTTTTACGGTGGACGACTTGGAGACTACTGACGTGATGATCTGCGGCTTCGACAACCAAGGGAAGCCTACGCTAGGTGCCATTACATTGAAGATCCAGATGTCAACTTTTAGCTTCAAGCTGTGGTTCTTCGTGATCGAGGCGAATACCTCCTACTCCGCCCTTCTAGGAAGACCGTGGATCCACAAGTACCGCGTCGTTCCATCCACCCTCCATCAATGCCTGAAGTTCCTCGACGCCAGCGGCACACAAAAGCGCATCATCGGCTACATATCTCCTTATACTGTGCAGGAGTCTCACCATGCAGATGCAAAGTACTACTTCCCCGTTGTAGACAGTGACCAACAGTTGGGGCACACAACACCTCCGATGGATCTCTTGACCAAACCATGTTTTGGGCCAGTAGCCGAGATGAAGCTTCCCATCATGCCAAGCTCACCTACCAATGCAAAGGGCTCCTCCACTCGGAGCCACATGAGCCAAGTTCGTAGGCGGTCATCTTCATCTGTCTGGTACGACTATAGCCCCTCTTCCCAATTGCAGGTAGGGAGCTCTACTTCGACCTCATCTGGAACAGGATCTTCTATGCCTGGTCCAATGACCCCATTACTGTTGAAGGCAAGATTCCTGACGTCAACACCAATCACGTTGAGGTGCCCAGGAAGTCTCCAAGATGCTAACAGGCGGCAATGATGCGCCACCACCCATCACGCTACGGGCACGCAACCCTCGGAAGGAAGAACCTGTGCCCGTACCGATTGCCGATAGAAGAAGAATAAAAGAAGTGGAGGAAGTCGCAAGGGGAGCTCAAGGCGTACAGCCCCCGTCGCTCTATGTCTCAGTGACTTCCCCATTGGAGGTTTGGGCAATCCCCTATTTGTCCGGATCTGTAGTCCAGACCATTTTCTACAAAGTCCCGCACGTAAAACAATGCAATTTTGTATTTGAATTTCTCCAAACTTGTAGTGACCCAGAGGAGGTACTAGCGACAATGAAGGCGGAGCCCAAAATGGTTCGTTTATTGGAAAAGGCCGGGATCACTCTTGGGCGGAACAACAGGATGCCTCTGCCACCCGCCATATGCGAGGAATGGTGGAGACAAGCGGAAGACCTCATCAAGCAAAAATGCAAGGCTCACCCAAAGTTTGGGCTTGGCTACGACAACCCTGACGCCCCCGGCGATGAGGGGAAGCTCAGCTCCATGCCAGCACCACGAGAACCAGAAGATAAAAGGCGACCGATGCCAGAAGGAAACTTCTACAACCCTGGCATGCCTTTTGGGTTGAAGAATGCAGGTGCAGCATACCAGCATGCCATGACATGCGTCCTTGGCGATCCGATACACCATGCGATGGAATGTTGTACCTACGACGTCCCTGTCGATGAAGAGGAGGAGCTCGGTGTTGGAACATGAGTTAACTGCCACGCCATCTCCGTCTCATCAAGCGATGAGTCCGACATTTTGTCCGCCATTCCTCATCAACAATACTCTGCCAACGGTGAGCCAAGTGATGCCGAGGAACTTAGCTCCATATCAGCACCACATGAGTTAGAAGACGGAGGGCAACCCAACATCGATGATCTCGTCCAAGTCAACCTTGGAACGGAGGACGACCCACGCCCCAAGTTTGTTAGAGCCACGCTGACGGAAGAGGCGCAGGAGGACTACCGAAGCTTCTTGATGGAGTACCGAGACTGCTTCGCCTGGAGTTACAAGGAGATGCCAGGTTTGGACCCTTGTGTTGCCATGCACAAGTTGGCGGTTGACCCACGGTTCCGTCCCATCAAGCAGCAATCACGGCGGTTACGTCCAGAACTTGAAGACGATGTCATCGCGGAGGTCGACAAGTTAAACGCTGCAGGTTTCATCAAGGAGACGAAGTATCCATGGTGGCTCGCCAATATTGTCCCGGTGGAGAAGAAGAATGGGCAAATACGAATCTTCCAGGACTTCCGCGACCTGAATTGGGCTTTCCCAAAGGATGACTTTCCTCTACCAATCCCAGAGATCATCATCGACTCCACCAGATGCCATGGCGCACTTTCCTTCATGGACGGTTCGTCGGGCTACAACCAGATCAAGATGGATCCAGATGATGCCATCGACACCGCTTTCAGGACCCCGAAGGGCAACTTCTACTACATCGTCATGCCGTTCGGATTGAAGAACGCCGGTGCAACATACCAGCGTGCCATGACGTGCATTCTTGGTGATTTAATCCACCATTCGGTGGAGTGCTACGTCGACAACATGGTGGTCAAGACCAAAGAACGCGATCATCATCTAGAAGATCTTCGAGTGGTCTTTGAGCGGCTACGACAACATCAACTCAAGATGAACCCGTTGAAGTGTGCCTTTGGTGTTCAGTCGGGCCTCTTCCTCGGCTTTGTCGTTCATCATCGAGGCATACAGATCGAGCTAAGAAGATCAAGGCCATCATCGACATGCCACCACCCCAAGATCTCAAGGAGTTGAGGTCATTGCAAGGGAAGCTAGCATACATCCGACGCTTCATCTCCAACCTCTCCGGACGCATCCAACCCTTCTCGAGCCTCATGAAGAAAGGAGTTCCGTTCGTGTGGGATGAGGGATGCCAACGCGGCTTTGATGATATCAAAAGGTACCTCCTCAATCCACCTGTCTTG
Organism: Triticum dicoccoides; assembly: GCF_002162155.2. NCBI lineage: Eukaryota > Viridiplantae > Streptophyta > Magnoliopsida > Poales > Poaceae > Triticum > Triticum dicoccoides. Next base: position 396,941,715 of record NC_041381.1, read on the forward strand.
GCAGCTCCTGTCAAGGGGCGCCCACTCATTCTATACATTGCAGCGCAGCTTACTTCCATGGGTGCTTTGTTCACCCAAAACAATGACGAAGGGAAGGAAGTGGCCTGCTACTACTTGAGCCGCACCATGGTGGGGGCCGAGCAAAATTACTCTGCAATAGAGAAATTATGTCTGGCCCTAATCTTCGCGTTGAAGAAGTTGAGGCACTACACCCCGTAAGGTATGTGCTAAGTTAGTCTGCGCTCATGGGGCGCCTGGGAAAATGGGCGCTTCTCATGATGGAGTTCGATATCACCTTTGTCCCTCAGAAGGCAATCAAGGTGCAAGCCTTGGCAGAGTTCCTCGCGGCGCACCCGGTGCCAGATGATTCTCCTCTCATCACCGACCTTCCTGACGAGGAGGTCTTCACCGTCGACCTCGACGCACCGTGGGAGCTCTACTTCAACGACGCCTCTCGCATGGAGGCCGATGTTGATGGAGCCCCAAGACAAAGTGCAGGCGCAGGTTTGGTGTTCAAGACGCCACAAGGAGGGGTGATGTATCACTCATTTTCCCTCCTCAAAGAAGAATGCTCAAATAATGAAGTGGAGTATGAGGCGCTCATCTTCGGTCTTCTCCTGGCGCTCTCCATGGATGTCCGCTCTTTACGGGCCTTTGGTGACTCCCAGCTCATTGTTCATCAAGTCAATGACATCTACGAAGTTCGCAAGCCTGAACTGGTGCTGTACTACATTGTGGCCCGACACCTCATGGAAAAATTTCAACATGTTGAAGTGCTCCATGTCCCACGAAGTAGAAATGCGCCGGCTGATGCCTTGGCAAAACTAGCGGCAGCATTGGTGCTCCCAGATAATAAAACCATGTAGGTAAATGTTGAATAAAGGTGGCTCCTCCTAGCTGTTCTGGAGCTTATCCTAGCAGAGTACAAAGTTAACTCCATCATGACGAACGACGTGGAGGAAGACGAGTGGCTGCAGCCCTTCCTCGACTACTTCAAGCATGGCAGTCTCCCCGACGACCCCGTCGCGAGACGCCAACTACAACGACGACTCCCCTTTTATCTTTATGAAGTAGGTGTACTATACAGGCGGTCTCATGGACAAGAGGTCCTACTTCGGTGCGTCAATCAAGGTGAAGCCGAGAAGATCCTCCAGGAGATGCACGATGGAGTCCGCGGCGGGCACCAAGGAGGAGCCAAGATGTATCATAGCATACGTCTTGCAGGATACTACTGGCCCGATGTCATGGCGGACAGCCCCGGGGTGGCCAGGTCATGCCACAACTGTCAAGTACATGGCGACTTCAAACATCAGCCACCGGTACGGCTCCACCCTACCGTTCCCTCTTGGCCATTTGACGCCTGGGGAATCGACATCATCGGTCTCATCGACCCTCCGTCATCAAGGGGCATCGTTTCATCCTTGCTGTGACAGACTACTTCTCCAAATGTGTGCAAGCTGTGCCACTACGGGAGGTGAAGAGCGACAACGTCATCAACTTCCTAGAGCGAAATATCATATATCGCTTCGGGATTCCACACCGCATCACCTCCGACAATGCCAAGGCATTCAAGTCCAACAAGATGTACATGTTCATGGAGAAGTACAAGATCAAGTGGAACTACTCCACCGGCTACTACCCTCAAGCCAATGGGGCGATCGAAGCCTTCAACAAGACACTAGGAAAGATACTCAAGAAGACGGTGACAAGACACAAGAGAGACTGGCATGATCATCTCTTCGAGTCCTTATGGGCGTACGCGTTACAGTCTGTACCCCGACACAGGCTACTTCATTCTCTCTCGTTTATGGGAGTGAAGCCGTACTGCCGTTGGAAGTCCAGCTACCCTCTTTACGGGTGGCTCTACAGGAAGGACTCACCCAAGATGAACAGGTACAACTTCGTTTCCAGGAGCTTGACACCCTTGAAGAGGAGCGACTTCGTGCACTGCAAAACCTAGAGCTCTACCGCCAGAACATGGTGAGAGCCTACGACAAGCTCGTCAAGCAGCGCGTATTCCGGAAGGGCGAGTTGGTCCTCGTGCTCCATCGACCCATCGTCATCACGAAGAAGACAAAGGGGAAGTTTGAGCCAAAGTGGAAAGGACCATATGCCGTCGAGCAAGTCTACGACGGGAGTGCATACCAGCTGGTTGATTCCCAGGGAGCCCGGCCTATGCCCCCAATCAACGGAAGGTTCCTAAAGAAATATTTTTCTTAAAATGTTGCCTCTTTCGTTGCCTTTTTTTCTTGGGGAGACCCTTTTTCAGTGGGCTATCAGATCCATGATGCACTCTTCGTTGCATGTTGTGGATATTTTTTTGGTCTCCCCAGTTTTGACAGACTCAGTCCAACAACAAAAAAACTGGCTTTCCCCTACCACATCATGTTGTTGATTGAAGTTTTGGCTACCCTAATACTTGTCGGAGGGTGGCACAATGTGTCAAGTTGCAGGCAGAGTGGCTCCTACACCCACAATGCACGACATGTATCAGGTGTATGCTTCTGGAGGCAGCGGAGATGATTACTTGGGCACTTCTGAGCGTCGAGACCCTGCGCCCTTCATGTTTCCTGTCATGCTTCATGTTCACAGAGACTCGCATCCCAGGGGAGACTATAGGAAACGATTCATGGTGGCTACCTGGCCCAATGCAAGTTGGTTCGGTATGTAGCCACATGACAACACTAGGATACGCCACCAAAAAGCTCCAGATAAAATGCCATAGGGTTTTCTTAGTCCACGGAGGTGAACAGGTGCCTTCCAAGTTCTCAAGGTGGGTCTTCGAGAAGTCATGAAAGAAGAATCCCCGAGAAGTGCAAGCAAAATCCTCGAAAAGTTCAAGAAAGTTCATGAAGTCTGTGGCCAATCAATCAATCCGCACGAAAAATGCAGAATCTCCACGAAGCAATCAAAAAAGAAAAATCCCAAGAGTCCAAGAAGCAGTCAAGTTGACCCACGCAGTAACAGACACACTGGAAAGAAGGCGGAAGGTAGATGTTCACCATCCCTCAATAAGGCATGAAGAAAAATCGCCAAGCTGTTCTCCCAAAACCATCTACCCTGAACCTACCATACCCAAGTCTCTGAGTTCATGGGGCATGTACAGGGGGCATGGCGAGTTGTGGGGCCCCTCCACATGATGATGGGCTAGAACATGAATTTCTGTTGCCTCTCGGAAGCATCCCGAAACACGACGTCTTCATACATGTACACTGAGGCTTATGCAGTTGTTGAGTCGTAATCGTCATGGTACTTCGACGATTCCCGATGACAAGTCCTTTGGTAGCCTTCTCAGATGTCACACCTATAGCTGGTGTATAACGGGAAAGCCAACATTTTTAAACCCAACCAAACCTTTATTTTCGTTTTCTTCCTCTTGGTTCCCTTTGTTTTGTTGGGTATTTCCAGTTGTTGCGCTTCCCCAACATCTTTCGCAGGCAATGAATAGGTACTTCTCGGCGTTGCCGATAACAACCTAACGTCGAGTACTCTACACCAACCAACATCGCAGGCGTCGGGGGCAACCAACCCGTACGCCATGAACGTCGACGATATCCCGACGTGAAACTTCTACACCGACCTACACCGTGTTCGTGTGGTGGCAGAAATACCCATGCGTGCATGGCGGCGCCGATGGTCAATCACCTACACCAACATGAACGGTGAGTGCCGGAAGGAGACACTTGCATGCTCCTAAGGGAGGTGCCGATGTCACTCTGGTACCCCGTCTCCAACAACAATGAAGCTTGGGGGCAATATCATCCCCTTAATCATCCATAAGGCCGATGGCGTCCTGGCATACCATCAGAATTGCCTCGCCTTGCCATGGCAACGCACTATCCAAGGTGTAAGTGAGTTGTCGATGGTCTACCGACGCCTCACCTACATCATCACTGGAAGATCGCAGGAGCAGTACAATGCGCCAGTGCGGCTAGCATGAATCTGTGAAACCCTTCGATCTAGTCGGCTGACACCGCAACATCTAGGCGGTCGCGACTAGGTTGATAAAACTTCTCCAAAATGTGGCATGGTATTGCGCTGCAGAATGGAGGTAAGCTGAGATCGCTTCGTTGATAGGCGCCATAGCAGCTACATGGCCCAACAAGTTGTCTCAGAAAGCCGAAGAATCTACCTGCGTTATCTTTAAATAAAAACACCAAGGCTGCAAGTAAATTGTGCCCACGGTCGAACTTTTTCACCAAGTCAAGTTTGATCGCTCCGCGCTCAAACTCAACTTCGCGAGGGGGCATTTGTTCGACGAGAATTTGTCGCGCCAAAGTAACGAGTATATATCATATATTTTTCATAGAATCAAAGGAAGAATGATTTTGGTAGTATTTGATATGCACACATACAAAGAAAAGCTTTCTCCATGTTCGGTGGCCATATTTCATGCATGTGGACTTGAGCCTGATGCATGCATGTGTTGCATGTTAATTAGCTTTCTCAATCACCAGTATGTCATTTAAATATTCCGGTCAACACCCTAAACCTGACACAATGTTTAAAGTGTTTGGGCAACTCGGTTGAACCTCCTGGAGCCAACACACCACGCACGCAACACCACACCCGAACACATCCAACCACCACATCGCCTCCATCACGCGCACAGCAAACCCACACAGCAAACTCAGACCAGCACCTCATCCCGCCATCTGGCGTCGTCGCGACGAGCAAGGAGGAAGGAGAAAACACAGTCCAGGAGGTGCCATGATGAGGCACACGTTCTCCGATGGTGAGACTTTGAACTAATGCATCTATTTTCTTGTTTCTCCTTGGCATACAGCATTCATGCACACGAGCAAGTCATCACACAATCGGCGCCGAAGACAATATTGGTGGAGCATGCAACCTCACAGCCCGCCGACACCTTCTGCAAGGATGTCGTTGAAGATGATGGCAATACCAATGGGGCTACCGGCGCGCAGCCCATTGGACTCCTTGGTTGGTGGCCGCCCTTGGTGATGAGGACAACAACGTCTACTTCGTCAAGCTGGAGCCCTGAAGGCGCGAGGCTCGAGAGGATGCCGCCATGGATGGCGACATGGAGCCCGCTAGGACGATGCCCTTGTTTACTTCATCAAGCTAGCGCAATGGAGGGTGAAGGTGGGGAGGCTCGCGGAGGATGCCGCCGCCGTGCCGCAGCGGATCGCGGCGTAGATTTCGCCAAGATGACGCCAGTGTCAAATTCATCAAGCCAACGCTATGGAGGACGAAGGCGTGGAGTGGAGGCTTGGGACAATTACGCCACGGAGTTTGCCAAGACGACGCCAATGTCAACAACATCAACCTGGTGCCGCAAGGATCATGACGGGGAGCTCACAAGAAGGACGCCCGCCATCCACTTCGTCATGCTAGAGCTAGAGGACAGAGGCGTGGCGCCCATTGAGGATGCCGCCGACATCTACTTCGTCAAGCTGGATCCCGAAGGCACGGAGCACGTAGGGATGGTGTCGCATGCCGCGGAGGATGGCGAGACGGAGCTCGCTAGGACGACGCCCGTCATCTTCTTCATCAAGTCGGCGCAATGGAGGATAAAGGCGTGGAGGCTCGCAACGATACCGCCACTATGCCGCCTTGGATGGCGACGCGGAGTTTGCCAAGACGATGCCCAGCGCCAACACCCGGTACCACGGAGAATCGTGGCATGGAGCTCGCATGGAGGACACCACCAACATCAACATCATCAAGCTGGACCAGAGGCATGGAGCCCGCGAGGATGCCGCCACATGCCGGGAAGGACGACGGAGGCATGGAGCTCGCGGGACATCATCACCAATGTCTACCTCGTCAAGATGGAGCCCGCGACACGGAGCCAAGAAGATAACACACACCCTTGGTGCTGCCCGCAACACGGAGCAGAGATGCGGTGTTGTCCGTGATGTGGAGAAGAAGATGGTGCCACATGACGGTCTCCACGACCCGGAGCCCATGAAGATGAGGCGTGATGGCGAGGAGGCGACGTCAGTTTGCCAACACTAACTTCCGATGGCCCCGTGAGGCGGTGCCCTTGTCTTGGAGGACCGCCGTAAACATGGCGTCCAGCCGAGACGAGGCGCCAACCACACCGGCACTGCCGATACGAGCGAGCGTTGGTTTTACACCGACACCGGTCTCCATAAGAATGCTCCCGCGAGGCGAACCCCTTGCATACCCGAGGAAGCCGTTACATCGTAAAGAAGTCTGAGCTGAGCAGGACCCATGCAACTTCGACAACGACTACATCAATGTTGTCAAGACCGACGAGGCGCGACGGTGCGAGCGAACGTGGCCAACACAAAGCCATGTTTTGAGCGGCATGTGTACCGACGAGGACACGGGCTTTGCTGCCGCCCACACCATACACACACACCATCATCATCATGCATGGAGAACGCAAAGCGAAGACGACGAAGACGACCACACGGCTTAATCGGAGGTATCTCGCGGAGCAACCCGCGGGAGTAATTAACCGGGAGCTTTTCGAAGCCTAGGGAACCAGGAGACCGCACATCGCCATAGTCAGGCAGGCCGCACTAGTAGGCCATGGAGAGCATTCCTTTTTTATGGGATCTTGTAATTTTGTTTATCCGATGAGATTAATGAAATACTTGCTTCCCATACCATTTTTTTGTGTACTATGTACACTGGCACGCCCGCACACCTTTCTTTTTCCCTGACGCATGAGAGAAATCAAATTCCCCCTCTTCCCTTCATCAAGAGCTTTTAAGATTTTTCTCGTGTCAAACAAGGAGGGGGTCAATCTCCATCAACATATTCACCAACACCATCTCCTCTCAAACCCTAGTTCATATCTTGTATCCGATCTTTGTCTCAAAACCTCAGATTGGTACCTGTGGGTTGCTAGTAGTGATTACTCCTTGTAGTTGATGCTAGTTGGTTTATTCGGTGGAAGATCATATGTGAGGGAGTCCTGGATAAGGGGGTATCCGGACAGCTGGACTATATGCATCGTCCGGACTATAGAAGCGTCAAGATACAAGACTCAAGACTTCGGCTCATGTCTGGATGGGACTCTCCTTTGCGTGGAAGACAAGCTTGGCGATGCGGATATGATGTTTCCTTCCTTGTAAACCGACTCCATGTAAACCCTAGCTCTCCGGTGTCTATATAAATCGGAGAGGATGGTCCTTAGAAGGCCGATCACAATTACAATCATACCATCATAGGCTAGCTCTTAGGGTTTAGCCTCTACGTTCTCGTGGTAGATCTACTCTTGTATTCCACATATCTTCAATATTAATCAAGCAGGAAGTAGGGTTTTACCTCCATTGAGAGGGCCCGAACCTGGGTAAACATTGTGTCCCTTGCTTCCTGTTACTATCAGCCTAAGACGCACAGATCGGGACCCCCTACCTGAGATCTGCTAGCTTTTACACCGACATTGGTGCTTTCATTGAGAGTTCCTCTGTGTCGTCGCTTCGAAGCCTAATGGCGTCTTCAATCATCAACAACACGGTCCAGGGTGAGACTTTTCTCCCCGTGCAAATCTTTGTGTTCGGCGGCTTTGCACTGCGGGCCAATTCGCTTGGCCAGTTGGAGCAGATCGACAGCTTCGCCCCTGGCCACCAAATCAGGTTCGGAAACTTGAACTACACGGCGGATATCCGCGGAGACTTGATCTTCGACGGATTCGAGCCTACGCCAGGAGCGCCGGACAGCCACGACGAGCACGGCCTAGACCTGCTGTCGGACAGTGCCCGGGACATCACCCCCGAAGCAGCCTTGGAACTAAATCCATGATAGGTTGCGTTGCCTATGGGCGAAGGACTGGACCCCGCTCCGCAGGCTGCAGACATATCGGCGGTGGAGCGGAATACGGGTCCCACCTCTGTGGAGGCCTATAACCCCGGACCCCCGGACTCATATCCGGCTGTTGGTCCTGTTCCGCTCACCCTCGAGCCAGTCGAGCCAGGTTGGGCTCCGGTAATGGAGTTTACCGCTGCGGACATCTTTCAACACTCTTCCTTTGGCGACATGCTGAACTCCTTGAAGTCTCTCTCTTTGTCAGGAGACTCTGGGCCGAACTATGTTCGGCCCGAATGGGAAGCAGGCGATGAAGGAATTCGGCGCCCACCCACCACCCACTTCATTGCTACGATCGAAGAATTAACCGACGTGCTTGACTCCGAAGACATCGATGGTATGGACGATGATGCAGGAGAGGCTCCAGAATCCCTGGAGCGCGGGACTACAACCTTGTCACACGATATATACATGGTAGATACGCCCAATAAGGACGGCAGCCCGGACGATAAAATACCTGGGCAAAAGCCAAAGCGGCGGCGGAGACGCCGCTCAAAATCCAGCAACAGCAAAAATAGCGACAAGAACATAAGAAGGGTTGATATACCCACAAACTCCGAAAGCAATAATGACCACATGGACCCAGCGATGGAGCAGGAAGAGCCAGGTCATGCCAAATCAAGTTCGGAGCAAACACCCGATCACAATGATCCGGAGGGACGAGCTCAGGATGCCGCCCCAGAACAAGAAGATAGTCCGGACGATGATGCATTCATCATCCCGGACGAACACGTGGAATGAGACAACCTCCACAGAAAGCTTATGGCCACCGCAAGAAGTCTAGAAAAGCAGAAGCAACGGCTCAAGGCCGCACAGGAAAAGCTAAGTCACAGATGAAAAAATTCGACCAAGAAACTAGACGTACCGCCTCACAACCATAACAGAGCGGCTGCGGACACTACGCATGATCCATGCGAGCATCCGGATAAAAAGACTGGTGTAGCCAGGTCCATATATGGATCTAGAAGACACACCCCAGCGTAGGACTATGGTCACCCAAACACTCATAAAAGCCAGATACCAGTTCGGAATCAACCCCGGACACAACAACAGCCGACTACATGCCACAATGCGTCCAGATACAGAGGGGCTGCTCACCCCCTGTGCTTCACCGAAGAAGTACTGGACCATGAATTCCCACAAGGCTTTAAACCTGTGAACATAGAAGCATACGACGGCACGACAAACCTAGGGGTCTGGATCGAGGATTTTATCCTGCATATTCACATGGCTCGTGGGGATGACCTCCATGCCATCAAATACCTTCCCATCAAGTTGGAGGGACCAGCTCGACACTGGTTAAAAAGCCTCCCCGAAAACTCAATTGGGAGTTGGGAGCAACTCGAAGACGCTTTCAGGGACAATTTTCAAGGGACTTATGTTCGGCCTCCAGATGCTGACAATCTAAGTCACATAATCCAGCAGCCCGGAGAGTCTACCCGCAAGCTTTGGAATAGATTCCTCACTAAGAAGAATCAAATGTCGACTGTCCAGACGCGGAAGCCTTAGCGGCTTTCAAACATAGCATCCATGACGAATGGCTCGCCCGACACCTCGGCCAAGAAAAGCCAAGGACAATGGCAGCCTTAACAAGCCTTATGACCTGCCTTTGCGCGGGCGAGGATAGCTGGTTGGCCCATAAAAGCACCAGCGACCCCAGCACATCCGAACTAAGGGATGGCAACGGGAAGCCACGGCGTAATAAAAACAGACGCTGAAACAAGGAAGAGAGCCCGGATAACACGACGGTTAACGCCGGATTCAGGGGCTCTCAACCTGAATAGAATAAGAAGCCATTCAAAGGCAGTAAAGACGGACCGTCCGGTCTAAACAGAGACCTGGACAGACTATGCCAAATTCATGGCACCCCGGAAAAACCTGCAAACCACACCCATAGAGAGTGCTAGGTCTTCAAGCAGGCCGGCAAATTAAATGCCGAACACAAGGGGAGGGGCACACCAAGCGAAGACGAGGATGAACCTCACCAGCCGAACACTGGGGCACAGAAAAATTTCCCGCCAGAGGTTAAAACAGTAAAAATGATCCACGCGACTCGCACATCCACGAGAGGGCATAAACGCGCGCCCATAGAAGCGCACGATGTAGAGCCCGTCATACCCACGTCTCACTATTGGATGTCTCGTCCGATCACTTTCGATCACATGGACAGCCGAACTAGTATTCGGTGCGGAGGATGACAGGCCTTGGTGCTTGACCCACTAATCGACGGATACCATCTCACCCGTGTCCTCATGGACGGCGGCAGTGGTCTCAATTTAATATACGAGGACATCGTCCGCAGAATGGGGATAGACCCATCTAGAATTAAACACAGTGACACCACCTTTCGTTGCAGCCTGCGCCAGGGGCTAGGCGTTGCAGCCTGCGCCAGGGGTGATACTAGGCGTTGCAGCCTGCGCCAGGGGCTCCGTCGTGCTGGAAGTAACATTCAGCTCCCCAGGCAACTCCAGAAGTGAAGAGCTGCTCTTCACTGTCGCACCCTTCCAAAGCGGCTATCACGCATTGCTAAGAAGAGCGGCCTTCGCCCGCTTCAACGCATTGCCGCACTATGGACACCTTACACTCAAGATGCCTGGTCCCCGTGGCGTCATCACTGTTAGCGGAATCATAAAGCGCCCTTCACGCGCAGAGGAATACGTGACGGCCCTTGCGGCCGGACTATTAGCGGCCTCAAGTTTTAGAAAACATGATTGGTCATTACGACCACAGACACAGTTAGACGAGTCTGGTAGCCCGGATAAATTCAAACAGGGCACTGTAAATGTAATACCATAAGGGAAATCAGGGGATGTCTATATTCAATACAGCCCCACGCTTGGCTCGACCTTATTGGCAGGCCAACAGCTTACACTCTTATTATTAATCGCATACTTACGTTGCACCCTCCTACGAGTTTTTCCTTTTACAGACAATGTTCGCGCGATGCCCTTCCAGGATACCCCACAATAAAGACAAAGGCGCAGTGTGCAGCAGGGCCCCGTGCAACAGGTTTTTTTTAGATTAAGCCCCTGTGTAAACCTTTTATACTGCCTCTTGTTGTTTAACCATCCCATGGGTTCTATACCCACAAAGGATACTGCTGTTTTTGGCATTTGGCCACGGTAGACTAAATTGCACGTACCTAGAAATAAAGGGCTTCAAATAGGCTCTTGTCAGCCTATCTTCTTTACAAAAGACCGAATACCCTCGGGAGTGTCCCGCGTCACGAGTTTGGCTGTATATGCATCAACTCCGAATCATGTCTTTGGTCAAAATGTTGGGTTTGCCCAGCTCCTGGTTTTGCCGCCTTATGTTCTGCTATCATCCGGCTAAGGCAGGCCAAAGGAGAACTACTGCGATATTGCCATGGTTATTCCGGATGAGCGCCTCAGTAGAGAAAGCCAAAAACTGACCGTCATGATACAGCGAGAGACTGTTTAACCACTCGAAGACTCACCGGAATCCCTAAAGATTCCTCCACCTTAACGAAGGGCCGTTTCCCGGCCATGTACACACGCGCCCGTATTCGGATGCACGTGGAGGTACCAGGGGCTACATAGTAGCCCCACCATTAGACTCCCATGGCTAAGCGAAAGTGTTACATCTATATAGTCCGGTTGCCTAGTTCGGCATGCGATCACCTCCTTAACAGACCAAGACGTTGGATCAAGTGTGATTATGCATATTTTTTCGCCAACACCCCCGCATTGTCCGCGAGGGGGCTGAAGCCAACGACTGCTATCTTTCAGACTACTTGTACATATAAGAATATCCGCAAAGGGAGGACAATCATACTTCCGGGCAAAAGTATACACATAACCTCATAATTAAACTAAACATTGTTTTCTATAATGATTTAACTTATCACTCGAATAAAACACTCTTCGAGCACTGCGCCTCTATCAGGTGGGCACCTTCTATGACTTGCACCAAGTAGTGCTCGGTCGGATGTTGGCATCCCGCCGGATCCTGGCTCGCTATTACAGTGGCCTCCATATCCGTCCAGTAGGCTTTAACGCGGGCTAGAGCCATCCGCGCACCCTCTATGCACGCCGACCTTCTCAGGGCTTCAATCCGGGACACGGCTCCAAGGAATTGTTGCACCAAACCAAAGTAGCTGTCCGGCTTAGGCCCCTTCGGCCAAAGATGGTCTATTACAGACCGCATTGCAAGTCCGGACAGCCTGTGGATCTCCGCCATAGCAGCCACCTTCTCATTCAGTGGCAGCGGGCGAGCGGGAGCATTAAACTACAACCAGAAAAGCTTCTCCACTTCTTCATCGCCTTGACCCACGAAGAACTTGACAGCGTCGGCTGTACTATCCACCAAGTCTGCATATGCGTCCGTAGGACTCATGCGGCCCGCCAGAGGAGCATACTTCGGATCCAAGAACTTCGTCTGCAGTATGTACGAGCCCCCAGCCATGATTTTGTTAGCTTGTTGGAGCTCCTCCCGCATACTCTGGATCTCAGTCTGCATCTCCTTGGCGGCATTACGTGCCTTGTCCAGCTCGGCCGAACTAGCCTTATTCTCCTTTTCAAGGAGTGTGTACTGGTCGGCGGGATTTTTTAACTCTTCAGCCATTTCGGCTATCTTTTCCTCGCTTCGGCAACGAGCAGCCTGTTCGGCTCTCAACTCTTCGACCGCCTTTAGGGCAGCCGCATTGCTAGCCCGAGCTTGTTCCTTGGCTTGAGCAAGTTCCGCCCTTAGGGCCTCCACGGCAGCAGCACCATCTATAGTGCCAATACATTGCATTAATATTATGTCTCTTTGGCATTTTCCTATACATTATAATAAAAACCAAGCACATACCTTGGGACTCCTCAAGTCGTTTATTCACCAGCGTGATATCGGCATCGATGGATCCGATTTGCCTCCTTAGCTCGGCAACTTCAACAGACTGGTCGGCTGCCGGATCCTTGTATACCTGCGCACATGTACGGCGCAACCATTAGTATATGATCCCCCGTTTGCCGCCTATGGCGGGCAACCAGAGTCTCAGGGGCTACTATCTACAGGGAGCACACCTAGCGCGTGCTTCATAACCAAAAAGTTGTGCATTTTTCACTACATACCTCAAAGCCTTTGAGCAGGCTTGTAAATGCCTCATTCAAGCCGCTGGTAGCGGATGAAATCTTCATGAGCACCATGCTCATTAAAGAGCGGTGCTCCTCCGAGAGCGCGGCTCGCTCCAGACGGCCCGTCAGTACGTCCGGCCGGAAACTAAACTGCGTCGGACCCTTCTCATCGCCCCCCGTGGGAGCTAGATGCTCCGGGCTCAGGGCGGCTGACGTACTAGCCTCCGGCTTCGGTACATCCGGACTCCTCCGTGAAGACACCTCCGTGTCGCCCGCCTCATGAGTCGGAGAGTGGGGTGGGGTTTCACTCTCCATCATCTTCGGACGAAGGTCCCCCGAAGACGAACTCTGTTGAGAAGAGCTGCTCACCGGACTACAAAAAACGAAGTCCTGGTTATGGATCTCGGAGTAACATCTCACCTTCGAATTAATGAATTACTTACGGCTCGTTGGAGGGTTTGCCCGTTGGTGGGCATGGTGTGGTGAGGGCGCCCGTCGCGGCAGAGCCCCTTGGTGATGTTTTCTTCCCTTGCTTGGGCGCCTCCGCCTCCAAATCTTCGGAGGCGGCCCTCTTCTTCCCGCGTGGGGAGGAGGCTTTGACCTTCCCTTCCCGACTATCCTCCATAGGAGGGTTAGCTATTTCCTCGATATGGATGCGCAACACATGAAGTTTAGCTTCACTGCCCTTTCTTTCGCCTTTCCCTGAAGGGAGTTTGCTGAGCGCCCGGTCCAGCATCTTCGCAATGGTGGGACCAGGCGAGCCTTCAGGAAGTGGTGCCGGACACCTGATTCTCTTTGCCTTGTCAAGCCATTCCTGGCCGCGGAGGGAGTGTTAGAATAATAATCATGATAGATATAAATAAAGTGTCCGGCTTTAAGGTTACTTACTTGGGCATCTAGGCGATTGCAGCTTAGGCCCGCATCCTCGGTGGTGTCCGGACACTTTGCTTGTGGTCCGAAGAATGATTTACACATTCCTTCGAGCGTCAGGACGAAGAAGTGCTTAATAGTCCGCGGACCCTCCGGGTTAAACTCCCACATGCGGAGAAGCCGGCGTTTGCACAGCAATATCCGCCGGAATAGCATTACTTGAATTATGCTGACAAGATTTATGTCCCTCCTAATAAGCTCCCGGATGCGATTCTGCAATTCTCGTACATCGCTAGCAGGCCCATAACTCCGTCCCACATCGGTCCAAGACGCCAACTGTGATGGAGGGCCTGAGCAGAACTCGGTGGCAGCTACCCACTTTGTGCCTCTGGGAGCGGTGACATAGAACCATCTCCATTGCCATACGTCGGACACTTCCGGAAAAGAACCCTCTGGCCATGGGGCATCGGCGTTCTTGCTTATTATGGCGCCTCCGCACTCCACATGTAGCCCCTCGATCATCTTCGTCTTCACATTGAAGGTCTTTAGCCATAAGCCGAAGTGTGGGTTGACGTGGAGAAACGCCTCCCACACGATAATGAAAGACGAGATATGGAGGATGGCGTCTGGAGCCAGATCATGGAAATCCAAGCCATAATAGAACATGAGCCCCCTCATGAAGGGGTCGAGGGTGAGGCCTAGGCCTCGGAGGAAGTGAGGAGTGAACACGACGCTCTCATTGGGCTCCGGCGTGGGGATGATTTTCCCCGGAGCAGGAAGCCTGTGCTGGATATCAGCAGTCAGGTATCCAACCTCCCTCAGCTTCACAATATCCTCCTCCTGAATCGATGAGGCCACCCAACGGCCTGCTGTGTCGGCTCCGGACATACTGGAGGATCTGGGGTGTTGGAGCTTAGGTTTTAAGCGATGGAGCTCGAGGTGCCAGAAGGAGCAGGAGAGGTGGAAACGAGGTGTAGGCCTTGACCCCTTTATAAAAGGGATGAATACCAAGAGTCCTCAGCGTGACCGCTTGAGACTTATCTAAAAAGAAACACGGAATTATACCAACAGTCGTCGTGGGGTCGCATATGCCCATATTGATGAAAGATCCCGTATTAAGAGGGACATGGCCTCTTCTTTGGCAGGACGTGCCGATAAAACCGCCTCGCAACGCGAGTCGAGGTGGAGCAGGAAACGCTGGTTCGTGTTGGACCAGGTCACGATGCAAGGGCACGACATACGAAGATTTCCAGCAGAACGGATTTACGCTAAGGGTGTGTGAAGATCATCTCACAGATCCGGACACAACCTACGTGTTCAATAATCACCTTGGAGTATTCGGAGGAGGAACCCGCCTTGCAATGCCGAAGACAAGACTGCGCGCCGGACTCATCATCATTGAAGCCTAGTTCAGGGGCTACTGAGGGAGTCCTGGATAAGGGGGTATCCGGACAGCCGGACTATATGCATCGTCCGGACTATAGAAGCGTCAAGATACAAGACTCAAGACTTCGGCTCGTGTCCGGATGGGACTCTCCTTTGCGTGGAAGACAAGCTTGGCGATTCGGATATTATGTTTCCTTCCTTGTAAACTGACTCCATGTAAACCCTAGCTCTCCGGTGTCTATATAAACCGGAGAGGATGGTCCTTAGAAGGCCGATCACAATTACAATCATACCATCATACCGAAAAAGGGTTTCCCCCCGCTTTGTATACAAAGCAACCAACCGATACAACTCACGATAGGTGCTGGGGCGGAAGCAGCACAGTCACGCCCAAAAGAAAAGAAGAGAAAATACAAGAGAAACAAATGCCAACAACGGCAGATCGACAAAACGAAGAAGCCTCGTGGCCGCTGCACCCACCGAAGAACGCCCACCAAGCTCCGAGCCTCCGAAGCACCGGTACCAATCAGCACCTCCTAGGAGGGACGCGACGATGACGACGCTGCTGCCAAGGGTTTCCCCCAGTACGCTATGAGGATAGAGGAAGGGTAGCCCCGACGCCCTCCAGGAAGGTCAGGCGGTACCCACAAGTGCCACCGCATCGGTGTCGGCCAAGCCAACAGGGATTTCTCCCGATCCCAACCTCCACCTTAGGCACTCCAGAGCTCGCCACCTCACCACGGCACCGTGAAGCATGGTCCGCACAAGGAAGAAGAGGAGCCAGGACTAGGGCAGCAGCACCATCGGAAAGCGGGAGGGCCCCACCTCCACCGTCGAAGCTGGTAGCTGACCGGACGCAATAGCAGGAACATACCAGGCCCGTGGACGCACAGGCCCGGCCGGGATCTCCGAGGCCCGTAAAGTTCCCGCCTTCGCGCTGCAGCCGGCACGCCATCGACACTGCCGCCCCTGTCCAAGCCACTCCCTTGTCTCCTCGCACAGAGAGACGTCAAGCGAAAGCACCACCACCACGCGCACCGCCGGACACCACCACCAGGTCGCCGGACCGCCATCGGCCAAACCGCACCACCTCCGCACGCCCGTGACGGAGAGTAAACCAGTGCAGCCGCCGGCAGCTCGAAGCCGAGCCCCAGCTGCCGCCCATGCCGCCCGCAGCCAGGGCCGTCTACTGGGCGGATCGGCCACCGCGGTGAGACGCGCCCCACCGCGCAGCCGGCCATGCAACGACACGCGCCGCCAGGGGCAGCGCGCCACCGTGCCACGGTGCCCCGTGCCCGCACCGCGTCCGCACACGGAGGAGAAGCCCGCGCCGCCCCATCTCACGCGGAGGAGGAGGAAGGATACGCCCCGCCGCCGCCGGCGCCGGTCGGGCTTTGCCCGGCCGCGCCCCCTGGCGGCGGCGAGGGAGGAGGGAGGAGGAGGGGGGCCGACGGCGGGTGGATCTAGGCGTCCGCCCCGGCCGCCTCGCGGGTGGCGGCGCGGGGGGAAGGGTTTCGGGGCTAGCTCTTAGGGTTTAGCCTCTACGGTCTCATGGTAGATCTACTCTTGTATTCCACATATCTTTAATATTAATCAAGCAGGAAGTAGGGTTTTACCTCCATCGAGAGGGCCCAAAACTGGGTAAACATTGTGTCCCTTGCTTCCTGTTACCATCAGCCTAAGACGCACAGATCGGGACCCCCTATCCGAGATCCGCCGGTTCTGACACCGACAATATGTTCAGATCCTTTATGCATAATAATACCCCTCTGATTATGAACATGAATATGATTTGTGAGTAGTTATATTTGTTCCTGAGGACATGGGAGAAGTCTTTTTATAAGTAGTCATGTGAATTTGCTATTCGTTTGATATTTCGATCAGATGTATGTTGTCTTTCCTCCAGTGGTGTTATGTGAACGTCGACTACATGACACTTCACCATTGTTTGGGCCTAGAGGATGTCATTGGGAAGTAATAAGTAGATGATGGGTTGCTAGAGTGACAGAAACTTAAATCCTAGTTTATGCGTTGCTTCGTAAGGGGCTAATTTGGATCCATATGTTTCATGCTATGGTTAGGTTTACCTTAATACTTCTTTCATAGTTGCGGATGCTTGCGAGAAGGGTTAATCATAAGTGGGATGCTTGTCCAAGGAAGGGCAGTACCCAAGCACCCATCCACCCACATATCAAATTATCAAAGTACCAAACACGAATTATATGAGCATGATGAAAACTAGCTTAACGATAATTCCTATGTGTCCTTGGGAGCATTTTCCTTTATATAAGAGTTAGTCCAGGCATGTCCTCTGCTACAAAAAGGATTGGGCCATCTTGCTGCAGCTTGCTTACTTTTCTTACTTGTTACCTGATAACCCACAAGTGTCGGGGATAATTGTAGCCTCTTTCGATAAGTAAGAGTGTCGAACCCAACGAGGAGCTAAAGGTAGAACAAATATTCTCTCAAGTCCTATCTGCCACTGATATGACTCTACGCATGCTTATTGTTCGCTTTACCTAGAACAAGTATGAAACTAGAAGTACTTTGTTGATGTTGTAGGATAAGTTTGCAAGATAATAAAGAACACGTAAATAAATAGTTGGGTCTGTTTAGATAAATAAGCAATAAAGTAAATATAGCGAGTGTGGAAAAGTGATGGTAGGAGTTGTGAAAGTGTCCCTAAGCAATTGACTACTTTACTAGACCGATAGCAAGTTTTATGTGGGAGAGGCATAAGCTAACATACTTTATCTTCTTGGATCATATGCACTTATGATTGGAACTCTAGCAAGCATCTGCAACTACTAAAGATCATTAAGGTAAAACCCAACCATAGCATTAAAGTATCAAGTCCCCTTTATCCCATACGCCACAACCCCCTTACTCGAGTTTATGCTTCTGTCACTCAAGCAACCCACTATAAGCTAATCATGAACATATTGCAACACCCTACAGCAGGAATCCCTCATGCTTGCGCGACACGGAGGGCACAATAGGACAGCGACATAACCACAAGCAAATTAAATCAGTCATAGCAATTCATCAATCAC
Source organism: Triticum dicoccoides (assembly GCF_002162155.2). NCBI lineage: Eukaryota > Viridiplantae > Streptophyta > Magnoliopsida > Poales > Poaceae > Triticum > Triticum dicoccoides. The sequence goes on from NC_041381.1 coordinate 396,959,908, forward strand.
CTGTAGGACAACGAAAATCTACTCAGACATCATAGGATGGCAACACATCATTGGATAATAATATGAAGCATAAAGCACCATGTTCAAGTAGAGGGTACAGCGGATTGCGGGAGAGTGGACCGCTGAATATAGATGAGGGAAGGTGATGGAGACGTTGGTGAAGATGATGGAGGTGTTGGTGTAAATCATGGTGATGATGATGGCCCCCCGCAGCGTTTCGGCGCCACCGGAAGCAAGGGGGAGAGAGCCCCCCTTCTTCTTCTTCTTCCTTGACCTTCCCCCTAGATGGGAGAAGGGTTTCCCCTCTGGTCCTTCGCTCCCATGGCGTGCGAGGGGCTAGAGCCCCTCCGAGATTGGATCTGCCTCTCTGTCTCTCTCTGTTTCTGCGTTCTCGGATTCTGCCCTGGCACCGTTTCTTTTATATCCGGAGATCCGTAACTCCTATTGGATTGAAACCTTCACACAGATATTTTTCCAAAAATTAGCTTTCTTGCGGCCAAAGAAGAGTAGTAACCGCCGGGCCCACGAGGGTCAGGGGCGCGCCCAGTAGGAGCAGGCGCTCCCCCTGCCTCGTGGCCACCTTGGGCACCGTCTCGCGTTGATTCTTCCTCCCAAAAATCACAAATATTCCAAAAATGATTTCTGTCCATTTTTATCCTGTTTGGACTCTGTTTGATATTGGGTTTCTGTGAAACATAAAACATGCAACAAATAGGAACTGGCACTGGGCACTGGATCAATATGTTAGTCCCAAAAATAATATAAAAAGTTGCCAAAAGTATATGAAAGTTGTAGAATATTGGCATGAAACAATCAAAAATTATAGATACGACGGAGACGTATCAGCATCCCCAAGCTTAATTCCTGCTCGTCCTCGAGTAGGTAAATGATAAAAAAAATTGATGTGGAATGCTACCTAGCATAATCTTGATCATATGTCTAATCATGGCATGAATATTAAGACACGAGTGATTCAAAGCAATAGTCTATCATTTGACATAAAAACAATAATACTTAGGGCATCCCAACAAACAATCATGTCTTTCAAAATATCAATGCTTTAGAATGTTATCCCTACAAAATCATATAGTCTTCTATTCTCCCTTTTCTTAACACAAGGTACCCCTCATGCCTATCCTGGTGTCAGACAAGCAATTGTTTCATACTTCAGTATTCTCAAACTTTTTCAACTCTCATGCAATACATGAGCGTGAGCCATGGATGTAGCACTATGGGTGGAATAGAATATGATGATGGAGGTTGTGTGGAGAAGACAAAAAAGGAGAAAGTCACACATCGACGCGGCTAATCAACGGGCTATGGAGATGCCCATCAATTGATGTCAATGCGAGGAGTAGGGATTGCCATGCAACGGATGCACTAAGAGCTATAAGTGTATAAAGCTCAAACTGAAAACTAAGTGGGTGTGCATCCAACATGCTTGCTCATGAAGACCTAGTGAATTTGAGGAAGCCCATCGTTGGAATATAGAATCCAAGTTCTATAATGAAAATTCCCACTAGTATATGAAAGTGACAATATAGGAGACTCTCTATATGAAGAACATGGTGCTACTCTGAAGCACAAGTGTGGTAAAAGGATAGTAACATTGTCCCTTTTCTTCTTTTTTTGGATGGGCTTCTTTGGCCTCCTTTTTTTATTTAGGCTTCTTTGGCCTCTCTTTCTTTTTTTTCTTTTTTGATGGGGGCAATGCTCTATAATGATGATCATCACACTTTATTTACTTACAACTCAATATTACAACTCGAATCTAGAACAAAGATATGACTCTATATGAATGCCTCCGGCGGTGTACCGGGATGTGCAATGATCTAGCGTAGCAATGACATCAAAAATCGGACAAGCCATGAAAACATCATGCTAGCTATCTAACGATCGTGCAAGGCAATATGACAATGAATGCTCAAGTCATGTATATGATGATGATGGAAGTTGCATGGCAATATATCTCAGAATGGCTATGGAAATGCCATGATAGGTAGGTATGGTGGCTATTTTGAGGAAGATATAAGGAGGCTTATGTGTGATAGAGCGTATCGTATCACGGGGTTTGGATGCACCAGCAAAGTTTGCACCAACTCTCGAGGTGAGAAAGGGAAATGCACGGTACCGAAGAGGCTAGCAATGATGGAAGGGTGAGAATGCGTATAATCCATGGACTCAACATTAGTCATAAAGAACTCACATACTTATTGCAAAAATTTATTAGCCATCGAAACAAAGTACTACGCGCATGCTCCTAGGGGGGAGGTTGGTAGGAGTTAACCATCGCGCGCCCCCGACCTTCACACAAAGATAAACAATCAAAATACAATGCGCACCAATTTGGTTACATAGTTAGTAGACCATATGTGCATGCTCCGGGAATCACAAACCTTAACACTAACAACCTTACTAAACACAACCATCTGCTAGTACCTCCCAGATATTATCATCTCTATATCTCAAAACTATTGCAAGGAATCAAACATATCATATTCAGCGATCTACAAGTTTTATTTAGGATTTTATGACTAACCATGTGAATGACCAATTCATGTCATCTCTCTAAATAGATATAAGTGAAGAAAGAGAGTTTAATTCTTTCTACAAAAGATATGCCCACACTCTAACAAATATAAGTGAAGCAAAAGAGCATTCTACAAATGGCGGTTTTCTACGTGAAGAGAAACAGGCAATCCAAACTTCAAATGATATAAGTGAAGCACATGAAGCATTCTATAAAGCCATACTCAAAAGATATAAGTGAAGTGCAATGAGCATTCTATAAATGAACCAAGGACTATCTCATACCAGCATGGTGCATAAAAGAAAAGTAAAAACTAAATGCAAAAGATGCTCCAGGACTTGCACATATCGCATGAATGAAATGAATCAGAAAACATACTGATACTTGTTGAAGAAAGAGGGGATGCCTTCCGGGGCATCCCCAAGCTTAGATGCTTGAGTCTCCTTGAATATTTACTTGGGGTTCCTTAGGCATCCCCAAGCTTGAGCTCTTGCCTCTCTTCCTTTTCCTTATATCGAGACCTCCTCGATCAAACACTTCATCCACACAAAACTTTAACAGAAAACTTGGTAAGACCCGTTAGTATAATAAAGCAAATCGCTACTCTAAGTACTGCTGAAAACCAATTCATATTTTTTTGCATTGTGTCTACTGTAATAAAGCTTTTCCATGGCTTAATCCACTGATAGAAATTGATAGTTTCATCAAAACAAGCAAACTATGCATCAAAAACAGAATGTGTCAAAAACAGAACAGTCTGTAGCAATCTGAACATTCACCATACTTCTGGTACTCCAAAAATTCTACCGAAATTAGGAAAAATAAAATTTTGTATAGAAAGACAGTGCAAAGAGAATCAGAACCATTTGACATTCTAGTTGAAAATGTAAAATCGCGCACTACAGCCAAAGTTTTTGTCCTGCACCGTACAAACCAACAAGCATTGTAAACATCCTAAAGGCAAACCTTGGCACATTCTTTTTATAATACAATGGAATTGTACAAGGGGATAATTATTTTTGACAAAAAGTTTCTATAATTAAGATTCACAAAGTTTTTGTGAGCATGAACAAAGTTGAAGGAGCTCTCCCACTTCAACAATGTTTGTCTTCCCCTCTTTATTTTTTTGTTTTTAAACTATATGAAAGCACTCACCAGAAATAAATGACTCTCTAAAACTTCCGGGTTGTCTCCCTGGCAGCGCTTTCTTTAAAGCCATTAATCTAGGCATATAGTTCTCAAGTAATGGATCCACCCGGATCCCAAGGTTAATCATAAGTGGAACGCTTGTCCAAGGAAGGGCAGTACCCAAGCACCGGTCCACCCACATATCAAATTATCAAAGTACCGAACGCGAATCATATGAGCATGATGCATCATAGCTTGATGATAATTCCCATGTGTCCTTGGGAGCATTTTCCTTTATATAAGAGTTAGTCCAGGCTTGTCCTTTGCTACAAAAAGGATTGGGCCATCTTGCTGCACCTTGCTTACTTTTGTTACCATTTACCTGATAACCCACAAGTGTAGGGGATAATTGTAGCCTCTTTCCATAAGTAAGAGTGTCGAACCCAACGAGGAGCTAAAGGTAGAAAAAATATTCTCTCAAGTCCTATCTGCCACTGATACGACTCTACGCATGCTTAGTGTTCGCTTTACCTAGAACAAGTATGAAACTAGAAGTACTTTGTAGGTGTTGTAGGATAAGTTTGCAAGATAATAAAGAACACGTAAATAAAAAGTAGGGGCTGTTTAGATAAAGAAGAAATAAAGTAAATATAGCGAGTGTGGAAAAGTGGTGGTAGGAGTTGTGAAAGTGTCCCTAAGCAATTGACTACTTTACTAGACCGATAGCATGTTTTATGTGGGAGAGGCATAAGCTAACATACTTTCTCTTCTTGGATCATATGCACTTATGATTGGAACTCTAGCAAGCATCCGCAACTACTAAAGATCATTAAGGTAAAACCCAACCATGGCATTAAAGTATCAAGTCCCCTTTATCCCATAAGCCACAACCCCCTTACTCGGGTTTATGCTTCTGTCACTCAAGCAACCCACTATAAGAGAATCATGAACATATTGCAACACCCTACAACAGGAATCCCTCACGCTTGCGCGACATGGAGGGCACAATAGGACAGCGACATAACCACAAGAAAATTAAACCAATCATAGCAATTCATCAATCACCGGAGGACAACGAAAATCTACTCAAACATCATAGGATGGCAACACATCATTGGATAATAATATGAAGCATAAAGCACCAAGTTCAAGTAGAGGGTACAGCGGGTTGCGGGAGAGTGGACCATTGAATATAGATGAGGGAAGGTGATGGAGACGTTAGTGAAAATGATGGAGGTGTTGGTGTAGATTGTGTGATGATGATGGCCCCTGGCAGCATTCTGGAGCCACCGGAAGCAAGGGGGGAGAGCCCCCCTTCTCATTCTTCTTCCTTGACCTTCTCCCGAGATGGGAGAAGGGTTCCCCTCTGGTCCTTGGCTCCCATGACGTGGGAGGGGCAAGAGCCACTCCGAGATTGGATCTGTCTCTCTGTCTCTCTCTGTTTCTGCGTTCTTGGATTCTGCCCTGGCACCGTTTCTTTTATATCCAGAGATCCGTAACTCCGATTGGATTGAAACCTTCACCCAGATATCTTTTCAAAAAATAGCTTTCTTGCGGCCAAAGAAGAGCAGTAACCACCTTACGAGGGGCCCACGAGGGTCAGGGGCGCACCCAGTAGGAGCAGGCGTGCGCCGTTCCTCGTGGCCACCTCGGGCACCGTCTCGCGTTGATTCTTCCTCCCAAAAATCACAAATATTCCAAAAATGATCTCCATCCATTTTTATCCCGTTTGGACTCTCTTTGATATTGGGTTTCTGCGAAACATAAAACATGCAACAAACAGGAACTGGCACTGGGCACTGGATCAATATGTTAGTCCCAAAAATAATATAAAAAGTTTCCAAAAGTATATGAAAGTTGTAGAATATTGGCATGAAACAATCAAAAATTATAGATACGACAGAGACGTATCATTACCCATTACGAATTACCATATCATAAAACTATCTGTTACCGATAATTTTAGTGCTTGCAGAGAATACCTTACTGAAAACCACTTTTCATTTCCTTCTGCTCCTCGTTGGGTTCGACACTCTTACTTATCAAAAGGACTACGATAGATCCCCTATACTTGTGGGTCATCAGTTATGTTGACAATGAAAGCATACCGCTCAAAATATTATTCATCTCTCTTTCAAAAACTCGAGCTCTAGCACCTCTGTAAATCCTTGCTTCTCTCTGTGAAGGGCCTATCTATTTAGTTTTATTGTTGAGTCATCATCCTCTTATAAAAAGCACCATTAGAGAGCACCACTGTCATTTGTATGCGTTGTTATTAATTGATATTAAGTTCGATTGTGACTGGATCTCTTTTATCATGAGTTACAATGTCTAGTCAGTCCTTGATCTTCGGGGGTGCTCTGCATTTATGTTTTGTAGTCCCAAAAAGGGCTAGAGAGATACCATTTTGTTATATCATATCATGATTGTTTTAGAAAAGTGTTGTCATCCGAGATTTATTATTATTCCTCGCTAGTTGATATGCCATTGATATGAGTAAGCCTGAGACCTAAATGTTATTGTGAATATGGTTAGTTCATAATCTTTGCTGAAAACCTGAATGCTAGCTATACATATTTGCAACAACAAGATCAAATAGAGTTTGTAAAAGTTTTTCTTTATCACTTTCAGTTTATCAAGAGAATTTCTTGAGGACAAGCAATGGGTTAAGCTTGGGAGAATTGATACGTCTCCATCGTATCTACTTTTCCAAACTCTTTTGCCCTTGTTTTGGACTCTAATTTGCATGATTTGAATGAAACTAACCCGGACTGATGGTGTTTTCAGCAGAATTGTCTTGGTGTTATTTTTGTGCAGAAATACAAGTTCTCGGAACGGCCTGAAAATTCCCGGAGAATATTTTTGGAATTAATAAAAAATATTGGCAAAAGAATCAACCGAGGGGGACCCACCTGCTATACAAAAGGGTGGAGGGTGCGCCCCCTACCTTGTGCGTTCCTTGAACCTCCACCGACCTTAACTCCAACTCCATATATTCTCTTTTGGGGAGAAAAAAATCAAGGAGAAGGATTCATCACGTTTTATGATACGGAGCCACCGCCGCCTCCTATTCTTCATCAGGAGGGCAGATCTGGAGTCCGTTCGGGGCTCCGGAGAGGGGAAAATGACGCCGTTGTCATCATCAACCATCCTCCATCACCAATTTCATGATTCTCACCGCCGTGCGTGAGTAATTCCATCGTAGGCTTGCTGGACGGTGATGGGTTGGATGAGATTTATAATGTAATTGAGTTAGTTTTGTTAGGGTTTGATCCCTAGTATCCACTATGTTCTGAGATTGATATTGCTATGACTTTGCTATGCTTAATGCTTGTCACTACGGCCCAAGTGCCATGAATTCAGATCTGAACCCATTATGTTTCCATGAATATATGTGTGTTCTTAATCCGATCTTGCAAGTTGTAGACACCTATTACGAGTTATGATCCGCATACCGCAAGGTGACAATAATTGAGATTCTTTCCGATGATTACCGTAGTTTGAGGAGTTCATGTATTAACTAAGTGCTAATGCTTTGTTACGGTTCTCTATTAAAAGGAGGCCTTAATATCCCTTAGTTTCCATTTGGACCCCGCTGCCACGGGAGGGTAGGACAAAAGATGTCATGCAAGTTCTTTTCCATAAGCACGTATGACTATATTCAGAATACATGCCTACATTATATTGATGATTGGAGCTAGTTCTGTGTCACCCTACGTTATAATTATTGCATGATGAATGCCATCCGACATAATTATCCATCATTGATCCATTGCCTACGAGCTTTTCACATATTGATCTTTGCTCAGTTACTTTGTCGTTGCCACTGTTAAGATTGCTACAAAACTGCTGCTGTTACTTTTACCACCATTACTGTTACTTCCATACTACTTTGCTACTAAATACTTTGCTGGAGATATTAAGTCTTTCAGGTGTGGTTGAATTGACAACTCAGCTGCTAATACTTGAGAATATTCTTTGGCTCCCCTTGTGTAGACTCAATAAATTTGGGTTGAATACTCTACCCTTGAAAACTATTGTGATCCCCTACACTTGTGGGTTATCACATCCCCAAATTTAAGATCTTGACACTCCTTATTCCATAGTCCATCAAATCTTTACCCAAAACTTGAAAACTTCACAACACAAAACTCAACAGAAAACTCATGAGATCCGTTAGTATAAGAAAGTAAATCACCACTTTATGGTATTGTTGTGAACTCATTCGTTATTTATATTGGTGTAATATCTAATGTATTCCAACTTCTCCATGGTTCACAACCCTCGATACTACCCATAGATTCATCAAAATAAGCAAACAACACATAGAAAACAGAATCTGTCAAAAACAGAATAGTCTGTAGTAATCAAACAAATTTGAATACTTTTGTAACTCCAAAAATTCTGAAAAATTAGGAAAGCCTGGGAAATTTGTATATAAATCTTGTGTGAAGAAATCAGATGAAAAGCACGCTTCTGTGAATTACTAAAATTATTTTACTGGGCCCAACAGTTTCTGTTTTTCAGCAAGATCAAATCAACTGTCACTGTAAGCCATCCCAAAGGTCTTACTTGGCACAAACACTAACTAAAACACAAAAACACATATAACAAGAGGCTATATGAATTATTTATTGAAAAACAGAACCAAAAAAGCAAGAACAAAAATAAAACTGGGTTGCCTCCCAACAAGCATTATTGTTAAACGCCCATAGCTAGGCAAAAAACATAGATCTAGGTATTGTCATGTTCGGTATGCAATCCATAAATATCTCTCATAATAGATTCATATGGCAACTTAATTTTCTTTCTAGGAAAGTGTTCCATGCCCTTCCTTAATGGAAATTGAAATCTAATGTTTCCTTCTTTCATATCAATAATTGCACCAATCATTCTAAGGAAATGTCTACCAAGAATAATAGGATATGTAGGATTCCAATATGTATCAAGAACAATGAAGTCTACGGGCACATAATTCCTATTTGCAACAATAAGAACATCATTAATCCTTCCAATAGGTTTCTAAATAGTGGAATCCGCACGATGCAAATTTAAAGAACAATCATCAAATTCACAGAAACCTAACACATCACATAAAGTTTTTGGAATCGTGGAAACGGTAGCACCCAAATCACATAAAGCATGGCACTTGTAATATTTTAATCTTAATCTTAATAGTAGGCTCCCACTCATCATAAAGTTTTCTAGGAATAGAAAACTTCCAATTCAAGCTTTTCTTTAAAAGATTTCATCATGCATCAACAATACATTTAGTAAAAACTTTATTTTGATTGTAAGCATAAGGAGAATTCAACATGGATTGCAACAAGGAAATACAATCTATTAAAGAACAATTATCATAATTAAATTCCTGGAAATCCAAAAGAATGGATTCTTTCCTACTTAAAGTCTTGACCTCTCTAATCCCACTTTTATCAATTTTTGTATCAAGATCTATAAACTCCGAATCATTGGGACGCCTTCTAGCTAAAGTTGACTCATCTCAAGTCCCATCTTTATCAAGATTTATATTGGAAAACAAAGATTCAATAGGATTCACATCAATCACTTTAAGATCTTCATCATTATTTTCACAAAACTCCAGTTTAGCGGCCATCTTATTTACCAAAGTGGTTCGTTTATCAGAAATTGGCCAACTAAATTTTCAAGATGAGAACATTGAGATTTAAGACCATAAAATTCTTTACATGACATAAGATTGAAAGATCCAAACCTTCCTCTTTGGAGCGACATATCATCGAGCTCTTTATTCATATACTCCATAAAAGTTTTCTACTCCTTGAGCTCGTTCCTAAAGAAACTATTATGCTCAAATTGTAAGGACATGAAACTCCTAGTGTTATTTTTAATTTCTTCCAACTTCTTATAGTAAGGATCAAAGTTCTTGGGTTGAGCCATAAAGGCAAGCTAACACACGAGCAAACAAAAAGACAACAAAAAGCAAACAAAAATACGAACGAAAGAAGGGCGAATAAAAAGGTAAGTCTTTTCGAAAATCGTTTTAGAAGTGGGGGAGAGGAAAATGACAGGCAAATAGCGAATAATGTAATGCAAGAGATGGGACTTTTATGATGGTACTTGGTAGGCTTGACGTAGATCTCCCCGGCAGCGGCGCCAAAAATTCTTCCTACTACTTCTTGAGCTTGCGTTCGCTTTTTCCTTGAAGAGGAAAGGGTGATGCAGCACAGTAGAGATAAGTATTTCCCTCGGTTAAGAACCAAGGTATCAATCCAATAGGAGAAACGCACAAGTCCCCAATAGATGCACCTACACAAATAATCAAAAACTTGCATCCAACGTGATAAAGGGGTTGTCAATCCCTTCACGGTCAATTGCAAAGGTGAGATCTGATAGAGATAAATAAAACTAAACAAAAGATAAAATATTTTTGGGTTTTTCGTTTATAGATCCGAAAATAAAAGATTGCAAAATAGTAGATCGGAAACTAATATGATGGAAAATAGAAGATCAGAAACTAATATGATGGAAAATAGACCCGGGGGCCATAGGTTTCACTAGAGGCTTCTCTCATGAAGGCAAATAATACGGTGGATAAACAAATTACTGTGGAGCAATTGATAGAAAAGCGCAAAGTTCAAACGATATCCAAGACAATGATTATGAAATATAGGCATCATGTCTGTGTCAAGTAGACCAACTCTTGCATGCATCTACTACTATTACTCCACACATCGACCGCTATCTAGCATGAATCTAGAGTATTAAGGTCATAAAGAACGGAGTAACACCTTAAGTAAGATGACATGATGTAGAGGAATAAACTCAAGCAATATGATGAATACCCCATATTTTTATCATCGATGACAACAATGCAATATGTGTCTTGCTACCCCTACTTTGTCACTGGGTGAAATCACGCAAGATTGAACCCAAAGCTAAGCACCTCTCCCATTGGAAGAAAAACCAATCTAGTTGGCCAAACCAAACCGATAATTCAAAAGAAATATAAATATATCAAATCATGCATATAAGAATTCAGAGAAGACAAAATCAGCTCAAGGCCCGCTCAGGCGACTAGGAGAGCTCCGCGTCGGTGGCCACTCCGGCCCCGGCGACCACCCCCTCACACGTCGGTGGCCACTCCGGTGCCGGCGTCCACTCTCTCGTTCTCCCCTCTTGGTTGCTCTGGGTGGATCCATAGTTCTCTCGGGTGGTGGCTCGGCATAGTCGGGGACCATGTCGCTAATCAACCTCAACTTCAACCGTGGCAAGGAATTTCAGGCAAGTGTTCGATCCAAATTTGGGCACCCTGTGGTGTTCTCACCAGGCTTTCGACAAAAAGAGTTCATTTTGGTGGTTTCGTTTAGTCGTTCCTCTTTCAAGATGGATATCCATACAGTTAGTGTGGCTCTGCACGCTTCTTTTGGAGGTTATACACAAGGTTTTCGAGTTTGCCACCTCAAAGATAGGTCGTTCAAATTCTCAGTTGCCTCTAAATCGGTTGGGTTTCAAATTTACAATGCTGGTAGAGTGATTGAGAAAGACTTTGAGATGGTATTTAGCCTCTGGAGTGATGGCGGCCCACATTGGATTAGAGAAGAACGTTTGTTTTACAAGGAGGATGAAGTAGAATGGACTCTGTTTGGACGTAATGGGAGAGCGGTGACTGATTTTTCTAGCGATCGTCGGACCACTTCACCGGGGCAAGGCTCCCAATCAGTGTGCATCCCCGTCGACTTCTTCTCCACCTAACTCTGCTTCTGCTCCTCCACGCAGTGAGATCCGCCAGTGCTCTACGCCTCCAATGGCGAACATTCCCATTGACCCACAACCTTTCGTTCCCCATGGCTTTCAAATTCAGCACATCGAAGGCCGGACGGGAGTTTCGCGAGTGGTGCTTCCGCGTCAAGCTCGCCGCCATGAGGACCGGGCCATTGCTACCATCCATCCGCTTCCAGATGAGGTACTCTTTCCTAATGTTAGAGAAGTGATAGAGGATTTTCTGTAGCATGATCCAGTGGCTCAAGTGGGGGTGAGAGAGATTCAGCCCTGCCTGTTTGGGGAAGCTTATGTGCAGTTCAGGCATGTGAGAGACAGAGATAGAATGGTTAGACATAGCCCGCATGCATTTGGGGATGTCTTCATTTCTTTCACTAGACACAATGAGGGTCGTAACTGGAGGAGAGTCAATTTCAATAGGGTTTGTTGGCTACTGATTGTGGGTGTTCCTTTTGATAACTGCAACACTGAAGATATTGCTGCAACAATTGCTAGATTTGCCAAGATTATCAGTTGGGAGAAAGAGGATGCTCTTAAGGGGAAAGTTCTTGTCAAAGCTAGAGTTATAGATTTATACGAAATCCCAAAGAGTTTAAGATGGACTGAAGGAGAGATGTTTGAGGGGAGGGGGTCCACCTGATGAGGACCCTATTCCACCTCCTGGTATTGACCCACATCCTATTCCTCTTAATGCAAATGATTTTCCTGGGTTTCATCATGCTCAGATCAATAATGTACAAGAGAATGAGGAAGATTGGGATGACTGGGAGGAACAGAGTCATTGGGCCTTCCCTCACCCTCTGCAGATGCCTCAGCATGTGCAGCAAGATGAGATTATGGTGGATGAGAATGAGGCTGTACCTAATAGCAGCATAACTACTACTGTTTCTCTGTCAGATAGGAATTCTTTCTCATAATCTTTTGGGAGGTGTTAGCCACAGTGATGAGGTTAACCAGGCTGTTGTTGGAGAGCCTGGTCCTATCTCGGGTGTTGGGCTTCAAAACCTGCTGCAAGCTTACTCACCTGACCTGGAGGAGCACCCTGAGATTGCCATTCCAGCCCAAGCTGTTATTCAGGAGCAAGATATTCGACAGATTGTGGAACCAATTCAGGTTTTGGCTCCCTTGGTTCCCCCTGTTGCTGCTGAGCACATTGAGCCAGTTGTGGGTGCCCAGAAGGAGGTTGTGGAGGCTGTTCAAGCTATAGACCAATTGGGTTTGCCTGACACTTTTCTTCGGCTGATCCACCTGTTGCAGTTCAGCAAGAGGCACAAAAGTCGGTTCCTTGTCCATCTTCTACTGAGATATCTAATGAGGAATTTGGCAACAACCAGACAAACTTAGTTCAGAAGGATACCATGTTTGCTGCTCTGGAACAAGTGAATGAATCTGATGTGGCTTTGGGGTCATCCCATAACAATACCATGATGCCTGGTACTTCTAAAGGTAATGATCAGAAGGTCAATCACTTCCTTCCTTTGACTACTGCAATTTAGTTCAAGCACATGCTTTCTTAGTTATTGATGGAGATCACTTATCTTCTGAAGAAGGTTTGGATATGTGGGTCAAAAATTTTGCTCCATCTTCACAGGAGGTACCTAATTCATTCACAGCAGAAATCCCTATAAGTTGGTTCAACTTCATATTGAACATGTTACTTACTCCTGATAGATTTGGTTGGACTTCAAAACTATTAAAGTCCTCTTTATGGCACATTTTGACTGATAATTGCAAAGAGGAAGACACTATGACATTCATAATTCCTGATGCTTGTGCTGTTAATCAGGCTCCTGTTTGCCAGCAAATTTTAAGTGCTAGTCAAGATAAAGAAAATGATGGAGTCAGCCCAGCAGCTCATTCTTCCTCTGAGGCCAACAGTCCTCTCAGGAGAATTTCTCCAAATAATATCATCCTCCTACCTGCTAGTGAGGCCATCTCTAGGAAGACAAGAGGAAAGGGGCCACTAGTGGAAACTCAGGTAAGAAGGAGTGGCAGAATTAGAGAGGAGAATAATGGTTTCAAAAGAAATTCTTGTGCTAGCAAGGAGTGTTTACCATGCAATGATGTTCATCCAATCATTCAGAATAAGATTGTCAAAAACCTTACTAGTTCTTTTTGTAAGGTTGCTGAGGAGGAACTCCAGGAGAAGTTGGCTAAGAGGCCAAAGAACAAAGAGCTGGAACATGAGGAGTTGGCCAAGGTTTCCAAGGCCAAGGGAGGCAATTCTAAGGATAGTTCTTAATGATTAGATCCTATTGTAATAGGAGTGGGGTTGGGAAGGTTGCAACTTTTGCTCCCTGCATGTTGGATGTCTGGTTCTGTAAGACTTTGGTCCTATGGGGATGTAACTCACTTATTTTGGGTAACTGCCACTGTTGGGTCTTCTTTGTGCTTGCAATGTGTATGATATGTGTTAAGAACTTGTATCTTGGATTTGTGGACTGGCTCTTGTTTGCACTCATGGTTATGTGTGAGGGCCCAACTATGTGGGTTACTGCTCAGATTCTAGTCTAGGAGCTCTTTCTCACTTGCTCTTGCTCTCTGTCTCAAGGGCTGGACCTTGAGAGGTGTTAAAAACTCATCAGGTCTCCATCATGAATAACAACAGATCCTGGAATATTCTAAACTGGAACATCGGAGGTATCAATTCTGAAAATAAATGGCTGGCTATTAAGCAGAAAGTTGAGGAGAGTGCTGCTGGCATCCTCTTCTTGCAAGAAACAAAAAGAGAAAATTTTGACCTTGCTTACATTAATAAATTATGTCCTAGAAGATTTAATAAGTTTGAATTTCTCCCTTCAATTGGAGCCTCTGGAGGGATTCTCATTGCATGGAATGAATGACTTTTCAAGGGGGAATTAATGTTTTCTAACAGATTCTCTTTATCTGTTAAGTTTACATGCAACAGCTCTTCCCAAACATGGATTCTAACAAACATTTATGGCCCTTGTGAACAAGCTGTAAAGTGGATTTTCTCAACTGGTTTAATAATATTGAAATGCCTCCTGATGAGGACTGGATTATTATGGGGGATTCTAATTTCATCAGATCTCCTTCTGATACGAATAAACCTGGGGGTGACATCAATCAGATGCTTCTCTTTAATGAAGCCATCAGCAACTTAGGTTTAGTGGAACTACCTTTGAAAAGCAGGCAATACAGCTGGAGTAATATGCAAGAAAATCCTTTGCTAGAAAAATTGGACTGGTTCTTTACTTCTGCTGCTTGGATGACTTCCTATCCTGACACTACTGCACTGCCTCTTGCTAGGCCCATCTCAGACCATCTTCCTTGTTTGGTCAAAGTGGGGACTTCAATTCCTAGATCCAAACTTTTTAGGTTTGAGAATTATTGGCTAAAGCATTCATCTTTCAGAGACATTGTTAAAAATGCTTGGGATATCCCTATTGGTTTTTCTCAACCTGCAAAAATCATTAATGCAAAGTTGAAACACCTCAGAAGAAGCATCAAATTGTATGAGAAAGCACATTACTGATATTAATGACTGCATTTACATGCTGGACTTCTTTGAAGAATTCAGAATGCTTAGTATGTTTGAATGGAACTGCAGAAATATTTTGAAGGAACACTTGCTGACCATTCTCTCCAATCAAAAGATCTATTGGAAACAAAGAGGAAAGATTAAGGGAGTTAAGTTTGGAGATGAAAATACAAAGTTCTTTCACACAAAAGCTTAAATCAACTTTAGGCATAATAAAATTGCAATGCTCAGAAATGAGGACAATGTGGAAATCTTAGATCATGCAGGTAAAGCTGGAATTCTTTGGGAAGCCTTTAAAAAGAGATCGGGTCAATCAGAGGGACACACTATGCACTTTCATCTGCACAGCTTATTGGGCCAACAAAACAATCCTGAGATCTTTCAAGATTTAGAAAAGCCTTTCTCTGATGAAGAGATCAATTAGATTGTGAAAGAGCTGCCACATGATAAGTCACCTGGTCCAAATGGTTTCAACAATGAATTCATTAATTCTTTTTGGGATATTAGAGGTCAAGATGTTAAGAACCTCATCCATGCTTTTCATGCTGGTAACATTTCCCTAGAAAGCATTAACACTTCCTACATCACATTGATCCCAAAGAAAGAGGTGCCTATGACTCCCAATGACTTCAGGCCTATATCTTTACTTAATGGGGTGTTCAAAATTATTACAAAGTTGTTGGAAAATAGACTACAGAAAATAATTCTACAACTCATTCACATTAACCAGTATGGGTTCTTAAAAGACAGGGTGATTCAAGATTGTCTAGGATGGTCCTATGAGTATTTGCTTCAATATTACAAATCAAGGAAGGAGCTGCTGGTTCTAAAGTTGGATTTTGAAAAGGCTTTTGACACCATTGAACATCAAGCCATAATTGACATCTTGAGAGCAAAAGGTTTTGCGGAAAGGTGGATATCTTGGATACAAATGTTGTTCAACTCTTGTTCTTCTGCTGTCACGTTAAATGGAGTTCCTGGCAAGAAGTTTTGTTGCAGAAGGGGAGTCAGGCAAGAAGACCCTCTATCTCCTCTTCTGTTTGTGTTAGCTGCAGATTTACTTCAATACATTCTCAATAAAGCAAGGGATCTTGGGCTTATCAGTGCACCTCTCCAATTAAATGCATGCCCTGACTTCCCAATAGTCCAATATGCTGATGATACTCTGTTGGTTATGAAAGCAGATGCCAGAGAACTCTTTTCTCTTAAAGCTCTACTGAATACTTTTGCCACAGCCACAGGTCTTAAAGTAAACTACCAGAAATCTATCATGGTTCCAATTAATATCACTGAGGAACAAGTTGAAATCTTTACTAATACATTGAATTGCCAAAGAGGAGTTTTTCATTTCACATATCTGGGTCTTCCTTCAGGCTTCTCTAAGTCCACTGTGGAACAATGTATGCCAATGGTTCAAAGAATTGCTAAAAAGCTGGCTGGCTTGGCTACTTTCATGACAAGTGCTGGAAGATCGCTTCTGGTCAAATATGTGCTGGCTTCTCTGCCAATTTTTTTCATGACTTGTCTAGATGTGCCTGTAACTGTCAAGCAACAGGTGATAAAATACCTGAGGCACTGTCTATGGAGAGGTTCTTACATGGAAGATCATAGGCCAGCTTCTGTATCTTGGACTACAGTTTGTAGACCAAAGGCTCAACGAGGCCTGGGAGTTATGGACATTTTTGCTCAAAACAAAGCTTTGTTAATGAAAAATCTTCATAAATTCTACAACAAGCATGATATCCCTTGGGTCAACCTTATCTAGGAAACGCATTACCAGGACAATAAACTTCCAGGGCAAGAATTGGTAGGGTCATTCTAGTGGAAATCTATACTTCAATTATCTGATCAGTACAAAGCCATGGCCAGATGTAACTTAGGTGATGGAAGAACTGCCCTTTTTTGGTCTGATTTGTGGAGAAATGCTATCTTGCAGCAACAATATCCTCACCTTTTCTCATTTGTGCAAGATACCACTATGACAGTGCAACAAGTTATTAACACAGAGTACCTTGAAGACCTGTTCCACTTACCTCTTTCCATTCAAGCATATCAGCAGTTTCTTCAGTTAGAAGATATATGTCATGATCTAAGACAATCTGAATTTCAAGGTATGACTGACACTTGGAGTTACATATGGGGAAACAATGCCTTCTCTGCTGCAAAGGCAAACAAAGTGATCATAGGAGTCAAACAAGTTCCACCTCATTTTACTTGGATTTGGAATTCTTCATGTCAACCTAAACACAAAATGTTCTTCTGGATGCTCTTACATGATAGACTGAACCCAAGAAACCTGCTGAGAAGGAAATTTTTTGTCTTGGAGGAGTACAAGTGCGGTGTTGAATTGTCAGCAAGAATAAACATTACATCATTTATCCTGGGGGTGCCAATTCTCAAGGACATGCTGGGATTTCATTTGCCCCCAATGATCTCCAAACTTGTCTGTGCTTGAGGCCTTCCAAGATTTAAAGGATAAGTTGAAGCTTCCTTTCTTCATGGAACTCGTCATTCTGGGTTCCTGGGCTATTTGGATTTCCAGAAACAATAAGATTTTTGAGAACATTCATCCCTCCTTTCAGGGATGGAAGCACATTTACTTTGAGGAATTGAAGCTGCTTTCCCATGGGATCAAGAATAAATATGCAGCTGAATTCAACACTTGGCTTGACACTTTGCTGGCATCTTAAGGAGACTTCTGTTTAGTCTTAGACTTAGACTTAGTTTTGTTCTCCCTCTAAGGGGCTCACCTCAAGCCCTTCTTTCTTTTCTTTTTTGCTTTATTTTTTAGCTAGCTTAGCTTTCTGTCTAGTTTTCTTTGTTCCTTTTTGTACAGTGCTACTCATCTTGAGTTTTTTAAATAAAAATTGCAGTGGGGTTTTACCATACTGTTCATAGTCAAAAAATAATTTAGAGAAGATTCAAATAATATTCATAAATAAGCTGATCATAAATCCACAATTCATTGGATCTCGACAAACACACCGTAAAAGAAGATTACATCGGATATATCTCCAAGAACATCGAAGAGAACATGGTATTGGGAATCAAAGAGAGAGAAGAAGCCATGTAGCTACTAGTTATGGACCCATAGGTGAGGTAAACTACTCATGCTTTATCGGAAGGGCAATAGAGTTGATGTAGATGCCCTTCGTGATTGTGTCCCCCTTTGGCAGGATGCCGGAAAAGGTGGATCTCACGGGAACAAAGGGTTGCGGTGGTGGAAAAGTGTTTTTGTGGATCCTTTTGAGGGTTTTGGAATATATGTCAATGTATAGGAGGAAGATCTAGGTCAGGAAGTCACCGAGGGGCTCACAAGGTAGGGGCGCCTCCACCCTTGTCACCGCCTCGTGGCTCTTCTGACTTGCACTCCAAATCCCCTGGATGTCTTCTGGTTCAAGAAAAATCATCGTGAAGTTTTATTCCGTTTGGAATCCGTTTAGTATTCCTTTTATGCGAAGCTCAAAAACAAGGACAAACATAAATTGGCACTGGGCTCTAGGTTAATAGGTTAGTCCCAAAAATAATATAAAATAGCATACTAATGCATATAAAACATCCAAAACAGATAATATAATAGCATGGAACAATCAAAAAATCTAGATACGTTGGAGATGTATCAGCAGCCTCTGTCGATTATTGATCTGGATAACTACATGCAGCGTGACGATGAGTCGGCCCATCATTGGGTTCGACGGGTCTCTGCAATTATTCACTCATCAGATAGTATTGCGGTGAACCAAGCGGTCCTGGTCTTGGAGAAAAGCTGTCATTTCACCCCCCCCCCTTAAGCAGAAGCTTGGGGCTCAAGCTTTATTGTAATGACATGGGGGAGCTCAGGGCGACCCTCATTAAATACATTGACTCTGACAGCACCAAGGAGCCTGGATCTGATAAGGAGAAATCAAACAAAGGCAAAAAGAGTAGCAATGGTAAGGGTCAGCAGCAAAATGTGGCTGGAGGTAATGGAAATAACCAAGGTAATGGTGGTAAGAAAAGACACCCGGATAGCGGGTCAGATCTAGTAGCTAATACCAACGCTGGGTCTAAACACCAGCGTCGCAGTAGTAATGGTAAGCCATCCTTTGGAGGGAAAAACTTCAATATTGAAGCAATGATGAATGAACCTTGCCTGAAACACAGTCTGCCTGATAAGTCGGCCACTCATGCTTGGAAGGATTGCTTTATCATGCGAGAATATAGAAATTATAACTTTAATTAGAATCATGGTAATAACAATGGGCCACCTGGCAGGTCAGTATCTCGCCCCCAAGGGTCTGGCTTTGGGGGCGGTGGCTCAAATTCTGGTTATCAAGGTCAAGGTAATCATGGTGGGTACAATCAATAGTTTGGACAGAACAACCAGCAACAAGGCAATCAATCAGGGTATTAGAGTAATCCAAAGCAGCTTAATGGAGGCCAATATCATGTTTTCACCACAATTCTCTGCAAACATGATCAGAAGGTTCATAAGCGTGCGGTCAATACTGTTGAGCCGACACTGCCTCGGTACTTGAGATGGTCAGAATATCCAATCACAAGGAGTCGGGAGGATCACTCACCCCGGGTTGATAATCCGGGTCATTTGGCATTGGTGGTATCCACTCAAGTGGGTGGTTATAAGTTCACTAAGGTGCTTATGGATGGTGGAAGCAGTATTAACATCATGTATTATGACACGTTTCGACGGATGAATTTAACTAACAAGGATCTTAAGTCGTCTTCCACAGTCTTCCATGGTGTGGTGCCTAGTAAATTGGCGTATCTTGTGGGAAAAATCTCCTTTCAAGTGGCCTTTGGCAATGACTATGATTATAGAGCAGAGACGCGGTGGTTCAAAGTGGTGAAAATCAAGAGTATGTATCATGCTTTGTTTGGGCGGCCGGCTTATGCCAAGTTTATGGCTCGTCCTTGTTATGTTTATTTAGAGCTTAAGATGCCAGGGCGCAAGGGCACAATTATGGTCCATGGTGATCGGAAAATTTCTTTGGAGTGTTAGGAAGGAGACGCGGCTTATGCTGAGTCACCTGCGCCACAGAAGAGCTCAAGTTTTACAAGGACAATGTTGACCCGGCCGATATGACCCCTCTGAAGAAGCCCACTACGGAGCAGGACCCTCTGTTGAAGTTTAAAGCTAATGACACCAAGCAGGTTGACTTTATACCTGGCGACTCATCTTAGCAGTTCACTATAGAGGATAATATGGATACTAAATAGGAAATGCACTCATCGAGTTCATCCGTGAGAATAGGGACATCTTTGCATGGAAACCTTCTGATATGTCGGGTGTTTCGAGAGAATTCGCTGAGCACACTCTTAATATCGATCCTAAGTTTAAGCCAATTAAACAGTTCCTTCATCATTTTAATGAAGAGTGGCACAAAGCTATTGGAGAAGAAGTGGCCCAGCTCTTAGCAGTTGGGTTTACCATTGAAGTTTTTCACCTTGAGTGGTTGGCTAACCCGGTGCTTGTACTCAAGAAGAATGACACTTGGCGTATGTGTGTTGATTACAAGATTTCAACAAAGCTTGTCCAGCTGATCCATTTTCTCTCCCTTGTATTGACCAAATTATTGATGCCACGACAGGTTGTGAGAGTTTGTGTTTCCTAGATGCTTACTCTGGATATCATCAGATCAAGATGGCAGTCAAGGACCAAGAGAAGACGTCTTTCATTACACCTTTTGGAGCTTTCTGCTATGTTTCTATGCCTTTTGGGCTCAAAAGTGCTCAGGCAACTTATCAACGTTGTGTTCAAAATTGTCTTCACAGTCAATTTGGGCATAATGTTCATGCTTATGTGGATGATATTGTGGTCAAATCTAGGAAGAAGGAGACTCTCTTGGATGACTTGAGGGAAACTTTTGACAATCTCTGAGTTTATAAAATGATGCTTAACCCGACCAAGTGTGTCTTCGGTGTGCCTGCAGGTAAACTACTGGGTTTCCTTGTCTCAGGACGGGGTATCAAAGCTAACCCGAAGAAGAAAAAGGCTATTACTTCACTTTCTAAGCCAGTGTGCATCAATGACGTCCAGCGTCTGGCGGGTCGTATTGCATTTTTGAGTCGGTTCATAAGTCGCGTGGGAGAGAAGGTGATTCCTTTGTATCAGATGATGAAGAAGACAGATAACTTTATCTAGAGCGATGTTGCTAATCAAGCGTTTGAGGATCTCAAGAAGCAGTTAGCTGAGCCCCCTGTTCTTGTTGCTCCCATTGAGAAAGAGCCTTTTCTCCTATATGTGGCGGCTAATAGTAAGGCTGTCAATGTGGCAGTTGTTGTGGAGTGCAAGGAGGCGGGTGAGTAATACCTGGTTCAGTGGTCGGCTTATTATGTTAGTGAGGTGTTGATTGAGTCCAAGCAGCGATATCCACATTGGCAAAAACTGGTGTATGGGTATTCATGGCGAGTCGCAAACTAAAGCATTATTTCCTTGGTCATCCTATTACGATGGTCAGCTCTTCTCCTTTAGGAGACATTATTCAAAACAGAGAAGCCACATGCTGGGTTGCTAAGTGTGCAATTAAACTTGGACCTCATGGTTTGAAGTATGTGCCAAGGACAACCATCAAATCTCAGGCTTTGGTGGATTTCATAAATGACTGGATTGAGTTGCAGACACCTGAGGAGAAACCTGACAACACATATTGGATAATTAACTTTGATGGGTCCAGGCGGTTGGAAGGCTCGGGGGATGGAGTTATTTTGACTTCCCCACAAGGTGACAAATTTTGTTATGTTTTAAGGCTAATGTTTCCTTGTACTAATAATGAAGATGGATACGAGCCTTTACTCCACGGCCTTCATGGCCAAGGAGATTAATTTAAGCCGGGTCAGGTGTCTGGGTGACTCAGACCTTGTGGCTCAGCAAGTCTCGAGCACATGGATTTCAAAGACCCGCTCATGGCGGCTTATTGTCGGGTGGTTGACAATATTGCTAGTCACTTCAAGGGTTATCAGGTGGATCACCTTGATTGAAGGAAGAATGAGGCGGCTGATGCCTTAAGCCGGCTTGGATCTCAATGTAATTCGGTGCCTCCTAATGTGTTTCTTGATGTGTTGCACAATCCTTCGGTCAAATTACCATCTGAAGAAGATCTTGATGTCCCTGACCTGGAGGCACAGTTGGTGGCGGCTCTCCATGCTATTATTGATTGGACGCTTCCCTACTTGGCCTATATGACCCGGGGAGAGTTACCTGAGGATGAAACTTTGTCAAGGCAAATAACCAGGAGGTCTAAGTCTATGACTATTGCCAAAGGCGAGTTACACCGATGCAGTGTGACAGGCGTGCTCCAACGCTGTGTTTCTCCTGAAGAGGGTTGTGAGATCTTGCGAGAGATTCATGAAGGTGATTGTGGTCATCATGCCGGCTCTAAGTCTTTAGTGGCTAAAGCTTTTCGTCATGGGTTTTACTGGTTAATGGCTCATGATGATGCAGAGGATATCGTTAGCAAGTGTGACGGGTGTCAAAAATTTGCAAGACAGGCTCATGTGCTGGCTTAAGAATTGTGTATGATCCTAATAACTTGGTTGTTTGCAGTCTGGGGGCTAGAAATGGTGGGACCGTTCAAGAGGGCTAAGGATAAAAAGACCCACCTTTTGGTGGCGGTTGACAAGTTTACCAAGTGGGTTGAGGAGGAGCCAGTTAGCAATTGTGAGGTAGCCATAGTTGTTCAGATTGTTAAAGAGCTGATATTCCGTTTTGGATACCCTCATAGTATCAGCACTGATAATGGTACTAATCTTTCTAAGGGTGCTATGAAGGAGTTTTGTCAAAGAGGGCATATTCGTCTTGACGTTTCTTCAGTGGCTCATCCACAATTCAATGGTCAGGCAGAGCGAGCTAATCAAGAAATTTTGAGAGCCATCAAGCCCTGGCTCATGGTTCCTTTGAAGCGAACACCGGGTTGTTGGGTTGAGGAGTTACCTTCAGTGCTTTGGAGTATCAATACCACCACCAACAGTTCAACATGCCATACACCTTTCTTTATGGTTTATGGTGCCGAGGCGGTTCTACCAAGTGACATCTGTCGTGACTCGACTAGAGTGGCGGCTTATGTTGAAGATGATAATGAGATGGCACGTTAGAACTCACTTGATGCTTTGGATGAAGAGTGTGACCTTGCAGCGGCTCGTTCGGCAATATATCAGCAAGATCTACATTGCTACCATAGTCGTAGAGTTCGAAGTCAGACCTTTCAAGAGGGCGATTTAGTGATCTATTTGATTCAAGACCAGACAGGGATGCATAAGCTTCCCCCCTTGGAAAGGGCATTTTGTGGTCAGCAAAAATCTCAACAACGGGTCTTATTACCTCATTGATGTGCGAGAGCACAAGGATTGCCGCAAGTCGGAAGAAGAGACACGCCGACCGTGGAACATTGCTCCTCTTCGGCCTTATTACACCTAAGCCACTAGCTCTTATCATTGTACATACTTCTGTCGATGTATATATCTTTTTATGATCAATATACTAAATCTGACATCCTTGAAAAAATTTCAGGGCCTCTGTCGTTTCATTTCTGTGTATCTGAGTCTTTATTGGTTGATCATAAGGTCACTTGGGGGCTTCCGACCCACCGGGTTTAGCTTTCACATCCTCTTGACCAGCCTGAGTTGCCACATTATGAGTTACACCTACCTGTTTGCAACTTACTACTCCACCAGGTGACCCACCGAACTCTTAACAGTCAATATTTTTTAAGACCCTGAACTTGTTAAGGTTAAAACGACGGCTTGTGTCACATGAGAGCCGGCTTACAGTGAGCTAGGATAAACTCAACGACTATGTAGCCTTGAAAGCGGACATGAGACCTGTGAGCCAACTTTTTGTTTGAATTTTGAAATTTGGTTTACCAATATTTGAGATAAGCATATTTTTCTATTTGGATGTTTTTTATGCTCTCAAGATTTTTTGCTTTGTGTAAATTTTGACTACCCGGGTTGTGCTCCCGGTTATGTTGCTCATGTTTGATTATTTTGGGTTGCCACCCGCCTTGACTTTTGACTTTAAGTCACCAACATATTTTGGCTTGAACAGTCGTGGTTATGATTCCTTCAGTGGTCATCTATGGCTACAAGTCTTTGGGTTGTCACTCGCCCTGGCTTTTGACTTTAAGTCGCCAGTATATATATTGATTGGTCTTCTGCAAAATATACAAGACCTCAGGTGAAAACGTGAATGGTGGCATGATTAATATGACTGATTCAATCAATTGTGCAATAAAGCTCTGTCGGATCAAAAGCTCAGATAAGCATGCACGAAGGCATGACATGGCGGATCACTATTTTAACTACTCTATTACAAGGCTTCCAGTTGAGCCCAAAAGATTTTGAATCAAGTGTTTTTGGAGCTGCACTCCTGTAACCCAGCCCCAATGCCGTCCGGCTTACAACAACCACGCTCAGTTCTCTTCTTGATGTTGGGAAGTCTCTGGGTCATCCCGTGCCAGCTCTTCCTTGTCGACCATCCGGAGGTCAGTCGGTGTCCAATCGATGCCGGTTAAGGCGTCGAATGTGGCTTCATCATTAAGAATAATGGAAGGGTTAAGGTCATGGGCGAAAATGTCCTTACGCCTAGGAGGAACAAGATCCATCACTTCATGTGTGGGCGGCTTAATCTTTTTGTTTTTTTCATCATAAGCCGACGTGTAATGGTTCAAGTTCAGCTCTTCTATAAGTTTGCATGCTACAGGCCGCATCCCTCTGACACATTTGTTGAAGTCTTGCACTTCAAAGATAGACCCATCATCCTTGAACTCTGGGCATCTGGTGGCTATTTCCTCCGGGTCAAGTTCTGATTGCACACCTTGGCCCGGCCTAGAGCAACAATGGCTCTAGCCCGGGCGGCTGACAATTTCAACTTTTTGATTTGAGCCGGTGCCGTCGAGAGGTGATCCAGTACAGTCTTGATATGAGTTGGCGGTTTCTTCCCACCTGATAGAGCAACAAGGATGCGCAGTGTTCTAACATACAATTGTTCAGTCAATGAATAAGCCACCTTCAATTTAAGCAGCATATTCTGACCAAGATTGGTGCTTGTGGGGTCCGTTCAATTTTTCGCATAGGAGTCGTCAGGCGGGTTAAAAATTATAGATTATGCATTGCCAGGCGGGTTAAAGAAATGACAAAACAGATGATGAGTGGCATATGAATCTTACCAAAGATGGCGCCTCACATTTGAGTAATATGTTGCTTTAAGCCGGCTAACTCTTCAGTCACCGGCTTAAATTCAGCTTCAACATCTTTTACTTTCTTCAGAAGTGCAACCCTGTCAGTTTCCCAGGCAGTCCTCTCAGCTTCAAAGCCAGCCTTGACTTTCTCAAATTCTTCCAATGAGATATTTAGCTTTGATTCGGCCTTGGAAGTTTTAGCTTGTTGAAGCTCTATGTTCTTCTTTAAATCGCAAAGATGCGACTCTTTGGCGTTCAAAGCTTCCTAAAGGAAGAGATAACAATAATGGTTACTACACAGTGAACAATGTCAATATCATACAATTATTTAAGTCCCGAGCACATTGCAAGCAATATACTTGGCACTTGGGGGCTAATGTAGGTCATTCCAATTTTCTATGACCTGGTTGATCTTGATAAGCCGGCCCTTGGGGGCTACATATTTGGTTTTCTTAAAGTGACTATATGTCCCGGCTCATCTTGGTAAGTTAAGCCGGCCCTTGGGGACTACATAATTGGTTCTTAACAATGATTATAAGACCCGACTCCTCTTTTCAAGACAAGCCGGCCCTTGGGGATACATCTTGAAAGGTTTAAATGAAGTATCAAACATACTCAACGTCTTGTCCTATACTTAGGGCTTGGTAGCTATATAAGTATGTATATGCACTCAAGTGGAAAGGGGTTGAAAATGTACCTCATATCTTTGCTTCATGAGATTGACTAAGTCGGCCTCCATCTCACGACTTGTATATATGGAGGCAATGAAGGTATCCTGTGTGGATGTCACTGGCACTATAAGACGAATAATCTTCCAAGTCCAATTTAGCCTTGCCTTTTTTTAATAAAGGCGTTTCTTCTTTGGCTGAGTGCTTGGTTAGAACTCTGGAGACCTCGTGTGGCTTAAAAGCTGACCCGGTAATAGTAATGTCACCGACATCAGCAACGACATGGCTCTTCTCAGTGGACTTTGCAGGACTGGGCGCCTTGGGACTTGGCAGATCTTGAGGGGCAGCAGGGTTGATTCAGTGTTCATTGGCTCAAGAATTGTAGCATCAATTTGCGGCGGCGGATCATTGGCAAGGTCTTCAGGATTTGGAATTGAAGCATCATGGGATTCTGGTGCCTATTTCTCCGGATCAGCAGTATTGGAGTCTTTTGCTAAGCCGCCCACCTTTTGTTTCTTGCCTGCCTTTGCTATGCCTCTGTGGCAAGAATATAAGAGTTCATGAGTATGTTACCACAGGTCATGTATGAACAAATGAAAGTACTTACCCATGAGCAATCTTGAAAATAGGCATTTGAATTCCGGTTGACTCGCTAGAAGAAGGTGGTGACTCCTGGTAGTCATAGTCAGAGGGGTTAACAAGATGTCTTCCAAGGCCAGATTTGGGTAAAAGTAAGGTTGGATGGCGTGGTACCTCACCTAGGCGTTTACGAGGAGAGGGCACATTACTTAATCCGGCCAGTAATTCACCTGAGCTGCCACTCCGTGTCTGGCGTCTTGTATCATATTGAGCCTTCTTTCAAAATAAAGTGTGGATCTAAGTGAGCATCTGGGTGAGAAAATTTTACTTCCGGACAACCCACCACACTTTCTTTGAAGGGGTACAGTCTTAACCGGATGAAACGGGAATTACCTCAATATCTTTTGCCCATCTTGTAGAAGCCTCTTCCTGTAAGGAAATGGTGTCAGCTAGTTCAAAAAAGAATCGACCGAGTGAGTCAAGTTCAACCTTTGATGGGTTCTCAACATCTGCTAACTCGCCCACAGCGGCCGACACGGTAATAGTAACCACCTTATTCGTCTTTACTTTCTTATTGGCCCGAGCCTTGGCCACATTAGTTTTTGGCTTCTTGGTCCAGAAGGCAGAGTCGGCCTGTATGAGTGTAGAAAAGATTAAGTAAACAAGACATAACATGAATTAAAAATATATTGAGCCGGACAAAGACAAATACTTATAGGTGGAGCTGGATTTTGTTTAAAGAATAGCGGGAGGCCAACTTTATTGTAGTTTTCTTGAGACTCACCAAGCAGAGTTCTTACAGCTTTAAAGACCTCCCTAGCGGTAAAATTATCTTTAGTGTACCGTTGATGATCATTTGGTTCACCAGAATATTCACACATTAAGCCAGGGTGGCGGCTTAAGGGGAGTATCTTCCAAGAAACCTAGCACCGGGTCAAATCAACTCCAATTAACCCATGAGACAATAAAGCTTTGGCCTTGGAGAGAAATGGGAAGGCTTCTGTAGGTTCTTCTGGGATAATTTTACTTGGCGGGTCAAAATTTGCTAGAAGACGTTCAGCTCTAAACCCGGGCAGAGGGTTCTTAGTTGCTGGAGTAGTATTTTTTTAGTAAAACCATGTGGTCACCCATCCTTTGGGGTGGCTTGGCAAAATAGTGGAAGGAAAGTTATTGTATCTCCGTCTCTGAATAGAGGCTCCACCTAATTCTTGACTTGGGTCATTTTGACATTCGGTCTGGCGGTTTATATAAAAGAATTCTTTAAAGAGGGGAACAGTAGGTGTTGTTTGCAACTAAACCTAATAGAAGATTTGGAAGTGACAAATGTTGGATACGGAGTTTGTCGGTGTACTAGAGTAGGGGTACCCTAGTATCCCGAACTCGTGCACGGGCAGTCGTAGTACCCCGCGGCAAGGCTTGCCGGGTGACCGCCAAGATCCTCCGTGGTTCCTTTGGAGCCATTCAAGAACAAAGTATTCAAGCCAAGGAGACAAGGCCCCGGCAAGAGGAGCTTGCCGGGAAGGCCAACCAAGGCATCTCAAGGAACTTGCCGCGACGCGCCACGCGTCCCGGCAAGGCCCGGTGAGCGACAAGCTTCCGTACGCGACAAGACAACAGCCGCGGCAAGGCGCTTGCCGCGGCAAACTACCACTATGTACCCGCGCTCCAGCACATCCATCAACGTGTCGCCCTGGGGCCTTTCCAGGCGCGCGTGGCAAGAGGTTGTGCAGCCAGCGGTGCGCGGTGGCATGCGACGCTGACAAGATCGCCATCGTGGCAAGCGGTGGCGTCCCTGACGGTCCTTTTCGCACTATTTGGGCGACGCAGACGGGCATTTAATGTCTTTGTCCCCTGCCGTCAGGGTTAGGTAGGATACACTGTACAGGTAGTTGTACCAACCGCAATTCCTTTTCCATTTTTGCCCTTGTCTACGTTGCCACCTGTCGGACACCCCTTGAGCATATAAAAGGAGGCCCATGCGCAACGTAGGGGGGGTTCGAAGCCAGAAAAACACTCACGTTCGGACTCGTTAGCAGCTGGAGTGTACTGTAGCACTCAGCGTTCTCGAGCGAGAACTCAATACACTCATACATGCAGCAGTAGGAGTGTTATCTCGCCGGAGAGCTCCGAAGCTGGGTAAACTGCTCGTGTGCTTCGCCTCGATCCGCTCTTCGTGCGATCTCCGCCCCCCGCCGAACCGAAAGGGGCACGGTCCGCCGGCCCCATAGGTGTTCGTGGATCAGCTTCCCCGAAATCTTTGGCGCGCCAGGTAGGGGGCGTCGAGGTTGTGTGAACCTGATCTGGCGTTCACACGAGCTAGATCTTCATCTTTTTCATCGACATGCCACCGAAGAAGAAGGCTTCGGCGGCAGCTGCTCCGTCCACGTCGATCCCACCACCACCAGAGCAGGCGAGCGGTGGGGTAGACGCCGGCGGAAGAACGGGCATCGACGAGGGAGCTCACGGTGCTGCCAGGTCCAAGGACAAGGCAGCGCAGACCTCGGCGTCCGTACATGCACCGCGCCCATCTCAGGAGGCGCAGGACCGACAGCGTCATGGTATTCGCAGTGCCATACGTTTGCTGGACCAAGATCGAGCTGGTGGATCTCGGGGTGCTCAACACCAGCATGCACGCCAACATGCTGGCACGAGTGAGACACGGTCGCCTGGACGGGATACTGCTCCTTCTAACATAGTTAGAAGTCCGAGCATATCCCGCTCCTCGCACCATTCGCCACTCCCGCCCACCACTCCAGCAAAAGCTTTGGCACGAGCTCAACTGCTCCTAGATTACCCTCCAACGGCAGACAAGATCGACGGATGGAGGGCCACCATTTAGAGTCTCATCGGCTTCGCCAACGGCGACACTCTGCGGCAGCCGAGTACATCGCTGCCGCGGCAGGACTGCCAGGCACGAGCCGATGGCGATGAAACCGGTGGGGGTGCAACAAACCATGCACTCTCCACCTCGAAGGCCAAGATCGCCGACTCATCGGATCCACCTCGACAGCGACTCCACCGCATCATCAGATCCACGAGCTCGTCGCGATCAGCGCCAAGTTCTTCACGAACGACAGCAAGAAGACGCTCACACTCGCATCAAGCGCCAAAGAGAAGCGCGGCGTCAATCCGACCAGCGTGCTGGGCCCTCTGTCGACATGCATGCGCTAGGGGAACCAGGTGACTTGCCGTACGCGGTAGGTTGCCCTGCGTTCACTCGTGAGCTGTGACAAGTCCAGTGGCCCAGCACGAAGAATTTCAAGCCAGATGTACCATAGAAGTACGACGGCAAGTCGCATTCGTCGGAGTTCCTCAGCATCTACACCATCGCGGTGCAAGCTGCCGGGGGGCGGGACGACAAGATCCTGGCCAACTACTTCCCGCTGGTGCTCAAGCCCAATGTCAGATCCTGGCTCATGCACTTGCCGGACAACTCCATATCCTCCTGGGCAGACCTATGCCATCAGTTTGTCGGCGCCTTTACAGGCGGCCACAAGCCTCATGGCCAAGAGAGCGATCTTCATCTGCTCGCCCAGAAGGAAGGAGAGCCCCTGCGCAAGTACATTCAGAGATTCAGCCGCGTACAGCACAACATCCCAGATGTCCACCCTACCGCGGTAATCAGCGCGTTCCATCAGAACGTGCGAAACCGCAGGATGCGGGAGGAGATGGCGATGTGCAAGATCAGAGACGTCAGTGAGCTATATGCCCTGGCCGACAAGTGTGCACGTGCTGAGGAAGGGAGGAAACTCCCCGGAGAGAATACTGAAGCAGGAGGATCTGATAGTGACGAGGCTGCCTCGGCAAAGAAAAACCAGCGGCGGAACAATAGGAAGAAGAAAGGCAAAGATGTGCTAGTCGTTGAGCAGTCCCGCAACGGAGGTGGCGCCAAGAAAGCCAAAGCTGGTAGCTTCGGCAAGGAGATTGCCGCATGCACCAACTACCAGGCTGCGGCGGTCGCTGACAAGCAGGACGGCACCAACAAGCAATACTACAAGATCCACCGCACTAAGGGCCATGACCTCCAGAGCTGCAAGAAAGTCGAGCAACTTGTCGAGCAGCAAAAGGCTGAGTACGAGCGACGCGACAAGGAGAAGGCCCAGGAATGTGCTGGAGTAGCCGGCAAGAAACGCCCCAGCCGAGGAGGACGCCGCGGCAAGGCCAAGCAGCGGCAAGGAGACAGACCTCCCCGCGGCCGCGACAAGGATGAAGATGACGACGACGATGAAGATATGGATGATGACGAGACCGATGAGCAGGAGTTCCAGAAAGCCACAGAGATCCTGTGCGTTGATGGTGGTGCTTCTCTGCATACTTCACACCGCCAGCTCAAGCAGTGGGTGCGGGAAGTCAATGCGGCAGAACCACCCGTCGAGTCCTGCAATCCTCTGAAATGGTCCAGCACGCCTATCATCTTTGATATTGAGGACCACCCTGATCGCATAACTGCGGTCGGATGCTTGCCGATGTTGGTTTCACCAACTATCCGCAACCTCAAGGTCATTAAGATGCTAGTTGACGGCGGGGCCGGCTTGAACCTGATCTCCTCCGCGGTACTCCAGAAACTCCAGATCCCTGATGGCGAGCTCGAAGAGACCGGCACATTCCAAGGAATCAATCCGGGAAGGAGCAAGCCGAAGGGAAAGATCACGTTGCCGGTGACATTTGGCAGCGAGTTGAACTTCAGGACTGAGAGAGTCACTTTTGACGTTGCTGACTTTCCATTGCCTTACAATGGGATACTCGGCCGTCCAGCACTCGCCAAATTCATGGCAGCCTCTCACTATGCATACAACATGTTGAAGATGCCAGGCCTGATAGGTGTCATCTCTGTCCCTGGCGACAAGAAGGATGCTCTTATCTGCGCCGACAAGATCTACCGGGAAGCAGCAGCCGCAACAGATCGCAAGTCACTTGCCTTTGAAGCTCCCGGGGCGAAGAAGAAGACCAAGTCCAGCAAGAGTTCTGATGCCCACTCCGGCAAGCGCACCTCTTCGGAGTGCTGCGCTACTGTCGAGGACGCACCATCGAGCTCCACCAGCAAGTGTAAGAAGACAATGGCAGCTCCACCAGAGACCAAGACGGTGTCCGCCAAGAAGGACGGCACTGGTGGTACCTTCACCATCAGTACCACTCTCGACCCTAAATAGGAAAGCGCGCTCGTTACTTTCCTACGGGCGAACGTCGACGTGTTTGCGTGGCAACCGTCTGACATCCCCGGTGTTCCCAGGAAAGTAATCGAGCACCATCTTGCCGTCTGTCCTCATGCACGGCCCGTCAAGCAGAAAGTCAGGAAACAGGCGGTGGAGCGCCAAGAATTCATCGCAGAAGAAATCAAGAAATTGGAAGCAGCAGGCCTTGTCAGAGGAGTGCTCCATCCTACGTGGTTGGCCAACCCTGTAGTCGTGCGCAAGGCAAACGGGAAATGGAGGCTTTGTATCGACTTTAACGATGTCAATAAAGCTTGCCCCAAAGACCCATTTCCCTTGCCGCGCATCGACCAGATTGTTGACTCCACGGCCGGATGTGACTTGCTTTCATTTCTTGATGCATACTCAGGACACCATCAGATCTTCATGGCAGAAGAGGATGAGGAGAAGACCGCATTCATCACCCCATGTGGCACACACTGTTTCGTACGGATGCCTTTCGGTTTAAAGAATGCTGGTTCAACATTTGCAAGGGTAGTCCATGACGCTTTTGAGCCGCAAATACACAGAAATGTGGAAGCCTACATGGATGATATAGTGGTCAAGAGCAAAGACAAGGCGACTCTGATTCAAGATTTAGACGAAACCTTTGCAAATCTGCGCAAGGTCAACCTGAAGCTTAACCCCGAGAAGTGTGTGTTTGGAGTCCCCTCCGGCAAGCTTCTCAGGTTCTTCGTATCTCAGCAGGGAATTGAAGCCAATCCCGACAAGATCAAAGCCATTGAGCAGATTGAAGCACCAAAGCGCGTCAAGGATGTACGGAGACTTGCCGGTTGCGTAGCTGCTCTCAGCAGGTTTATCTCTAGGTCTGTTGAGCGCGCCCTGCCATTTTTCAAAATATTGAAAAAGGCAGGTCCAATGAAATGGACTCCGGAGGCGGAGGCTGCGCTGCAAGACTTGAAGAGATACCTGTCCTCCACTCCAACACTTGTCGCACCTAAGCCACAAGAGAAGTTGCTGCTATATATAGCGGCGACCAATCAAGTGGTTAGTGCTACATTAGTAGCGGAGAGGGAGGCGGATGATGAGCCAGCAACCACGGCAGATGCATCCAACGACAAGCAGGGGACTTCACCGGCAAACTCTGGTCCCGACAAAGATAGATCTGCGCAGGCGTGTGAGAAGATGAAGAAAAGAATGGTGCAGTGCCCAGTTTACTTTGTCAGTTCCCTTCTGCAAGGGGCTAGGTCAAGGTACTCTGGTGTGCAGAAATTGCTTTTCGGCCTTCTCATGGCCTCGATAAAGCTGCGCCATTTCTTCCAAGCACATGAGAACACAGTCGTCACTCGTTTTCCGTTGAAGAGGATACTGCAAAATCCAGAAGCAACAGGCAGGATTGTCGAGTGGGCACTGGAACTGTCAAGCTTTGTCCTTAAGTTTGAGAGCACTTCAACTATCCAAAGCAGAGCATTGGCAGAGTTCATAGTAGAATGGGCGCCAACGCAAGATGAAGAAATTCCAGAAACAAGCATCCCCGTCAAGGAAGCAAGCAAAGAGTGGCTGATGTACTTTGATGGTGCCTTCTCGCTGCAAGGCGCCGATGCGGGCGTGCTGCTTGTTGCCCCCACCGGAGAGCACCTCAAGTATGTAGTTCAGATGCACTTTCCCAAGGAGCAAGCAACGAACAATACCACAGAGTATGAAGGTTTGCTTGCCGGTCTCAGAATCGCAGCAGACCTTGGGATCAAGAAGCTCATTGTCAGGGGTGACTCACAGCTTGTTGTCCGCCAAGTGAACAAGAATTATCAGAGTCCGTTGATGGAAGCTTACGTTGATGAAGTGAGAAAGCTAGAAGAGCACTTTGACGGCCTACAGATGGAACATGTTCCAAGAGCTCAGAACGACATTGCCGATGGCCTGTCGAAGTGCGCCGCACTTAAGTTACCTGTGGAACCAGGGATCTTTGTGCTCAAACTGACTCAACCGTCTGTAATGCCATCAACTGGACAGAGCAAGAAAAGGAAGTTGATTTCTGGTGACTATTTTCTGGCAGAGCTCCCCGAAGCCGCCGCCAAGAAGGTCCTCAAGATCAACACCAAGGGTGGTGAGGAGCAGTCTGCTCCGGCAAGCCCTAGGGTTTGTTCCGTTGAAGCAGACGCTCCCGACAAGTTTTGCTCCGGCAAGCTTGCTAGGGAACGTCAAGCTCCGGCTGAGCCGCAGGTTCTCGCCGTAGAAGCGGATGTTCCCGCAGCAGCAGAGGTGCCTTTAGTCCTTGTTGTCGAGCCACAAGCTCCAGCATGGGCACAGCAGATTGTCCGTTTCCTTCAGACAGGAGAACTTCCCGAAGAGCAAGAAGAAGCGGAAAGAGTAGCCCGGCAGTCAAGTATGTACAAGTTTGTCGACAACATACTGTACAGAAGAAGACTCAACGGTGTGAAATTGAAGTGTATTCACCGGGAAGACGGACAAAAGCTGTTGGCAGAGATACATGGAGGCATATGTGGTCACCACATTGGCGCAAGAGCTCTTGCCGACAAAGCGTTCCGGCAAGGTTTCTTTTGGCCAACAGCCCTCCAGGATGCAACTGCACAAGTAACCAAGTGTGAAGCGTGCCAGTTCCATTCCATGCAGATACACCAGCTAGCTCAAGCTCTCCAAACGATCCCTTTATCCTGGCCATTTTTGGTCTGGGGGCTCGACATCCTCGGCCCCTTTCCCCGGGCCGTCGGGGGCTTTGAGTACTTGTACGTTGCAATCGACAAGTTCACAAAGTGGCCGGAAGTGGAACCAGTGAGGAAGGTGACAGCACAGTCAGCAGTCAAGTTCTTCAGGTCGATTGTTTGCTGTTTCGGGATCCCTAACAGGATCATCACCGACAACGACACGCAATTCACGAGCCGCACCTTCATGCAGTACGTCCAAGATCTTGGCGCCAAGGTCTGCTTCGCTTCTGTTGCTCATCCAAGAAGCAACGGTCAAGCGGAGAGGGCAAATGCTGAAGTGCTGCGTGGGCTCAAGACCAGGACTTTCGACAGGCTGCGCAAGTGCGGAAGGAACTGGATTGAGGAGCTGCCGGTGGTTCTTTGGTCGATCAGGATGACGCCAAATCGAGCCACTGGCCAGACACCTTTCGCTCTAGTCTATGGAGTAGAGGCAGTTCTCCCCACGGAACTCGTATACGGGTCACCTCGAGTGCTCGCTTATGATGAGCTTGAGCAAGAGCAGCTGCGACAAGATGACGCGCTGCTCCTTGAGGAGGACCGTCTTCAGGCTGCTGTACGAGCTGCTCGATACCAGCAAGCTTTGCGCCGCTACCATAGCCGCAAATTTAATGCCAGAAGTTTCGAGGAAGGCGACCTTGTTCTTCGGCGCGTTCAGTCCGCCAAGAATTCCAACAAGTTGACGCCGAAGTGGGAAGGCCCTTACCGGGTGAAACGAGTCACTAGGCCTGGCGCTGTCCGCCTTGAAACCGAAGATGGCATTCCGGTGAGCAACTCCTGGAACATTGAACATCTTCGTAAGTTTTACCCGTAAGGCGCAGTTGCCGGAACCTGTTCCGGCAACCACCTTTTGTACAAGTCTTGCCGATGTTGCATGTAATCCTTTGTACAAAGCCAGGCGCAGACCCCGTGCATAAGTAAAGCTCATATGCTCCGCACATCTTGTCAATTTCATGCTTTCTACTTTCTTTGCATGCGTTATCTGACACTTTGTGCAGCACCTCCCCCCGGTAAGCAATAACGAGCCGTAAGGCTCCATATCTTTATTTTCTCTTCTTTCTTTTTCTCAAGAAGGAAAGGAAGGTTCCCTCGCCCACAAGTTCGCCGGGGGGAAGGAGAAGATAATGGTGTGGACCAGGCGTCGTTCAAGGAAGTTTCGCCTTGCCGGATAGCAAACGATAGAAAACCTAAGTTGCCAAAGTTTGAGCAATCAGTTTTTAAATTTTAAGTTATCTTCCTCAAACGACCGTGCTTTGTATAGAAAACATGTGCGCGGAGGAACCAACTCGTAGCTAGTTGCTCCCTTACTTTGTTTCGAGTCCGCTCAACAATTTAAGTGAGCTGCGACTAGTTGTGACAAGGTTTCTTGTCGGAAGCGGCACCGCCAGCAGGCTTCCAGATCCACAATGGGTGGGACAAGGGCCTTGAGCGCTTCCAGATCAGCATCCGGCGGCAGGGACCTGAGGATGTTGGTGAGGTTGAGGCCTGGGTTGCGGAAGGCCACCTTCACCAGCACTTTTTGAAGAACTCCCGCGCAGATCTTGCGCGACTCATCGGCCAGCTGCTTTGGGATCTTCTCCTGGAGTCGCTGGAGGGCCGTCGCCACGCCTTTGAAGAACAAGCTGAGCTTGGCGCTGGGTTGGAGGTGCTCATCGGAGGAGTACCTGAGATCCTCCATCCCTAGCTGCGCCAACTCCCCGTCGATGGCGGAGGCAACATCCACGAGACCCTCCGTCCAGTGCTCCACATTCTCCCTGAAAGTGTCCTGGGCGGCGGTAGCACTCGCCATCAGCACCTCGTCGGCCTTGATCTTCTCCGTCACGGCCACCTCCCGCTCCCTGGCGCTGTCCAGCGTCTGAGTCAAAGTAGCCAGCTTCAACTCAAGATCTGCGTTGGAGTCCTTGGCGGCACTAA
Organism: Triticum dicoccoides; assembly: GCF_002162155.2. NCBI lineage: Eukaryota > Viridiplantae > Streptophyta > Magnoliopsida > Poales > Poaceae > Triticum > Triticum dicoccoides. Next base: position 396,996,035 of record NC_041381.1, read on the forward strand.
GCTCTTTGCTCCTCTCAGCAAGACGACCCTGCAGCTCGCCATGAGCGGCGGTGTCCTTCTCGCGCTCACGCTTGAGCGCAGCAAACTCCTCGCCGCTCGCCTTGAGATCGGCCTCTAGCTGCGCCATCTTCGTCTCCAGCTCCTTCTTGGCGGCCTCGGCAGCTGCGGCAGCATCCTCTGCCTCCTTGAGAGCCCCGCCAATTGCTTGCTCACGCGCGGCAAGCTCCTCCTCGTGGCTGTCAAGGTTGACCTTGCGCTGCGCCAACTCGCCTTCCTGCGCGGACAACTTCTCGGCAACAAGCCGCTGTCGCTCTTCAACCTCGCCTTCTCGAGGAGGAAGGCTTTCCGCTCCTCGGGGACTTGCTCCCGCTCCTCTGCCAGAGACCGGAGAGCTTCCTGCCTGAGACCCCGGAGCTACTCCGCGTGCTTCTCGATGTCCACTCCCACCTTCGCGATAAGCGCTTCTCGGGATTCCAGCTTGGCCTGCCGGGCGTGGTAAAGCGACAACAACTTCCGCAGCAGCCGCTCCTCCTCAGGCTCGTCGCTGCTGCTGCTTGGCGCGTCGACCAGCGTCAGCCTAGAGGAGGCGAGCACCTCTCCGTCCAAGATCTCTCCTTCGACCGGCTCCCTGGAGCTTGACGCCCAGGGGAGCTTGATGAAGATGCCGTCGCCGGCCTTCAGATAGGCGCCGGGCTGGGGCTCTTCGGAGCCTGGCGCTGCAGCAGCGGTGGAGGGATCGGCAGTCGGCGTAGTGCCTGATGCTCCTGCGGCCTCGGGGCCGTCAGTGCGATCGTCGGATCCCTCGCTAGCTTCTGCGGCGGCAGTTTTGGCGGCCTCTTCGCCGGCAGGCTCATCAGCGCCGGCTTCTCCTTCGGTGGCAACAGCGTCGTCGGTATTGCTGCGCGCGTTCTCCTCACCGTCGACCTCGGTTTCCATCGGCTCCGTGGCAGATGGATCTGACGAACGGAAAGAGGAGAAAAGTCAAGCAAATATCCAAAAAGAAAATCAGAAGAAGAAGAACCCAAGGGAAGTTTTCAAGCAAGAGGATTACCTATAATGGGATCTGCAATCATGGTCTCAACCATCGGAGGGTCGCTAGTGCTGTCCCTTGCTGGAGAATTGTCCCTTGCCGGAGAATTCTCCCTTGCCGGAGAATGCTCCCTTGCCGGGGAATCCTCCCTTGGCGGTGTAGTCGAAGCAGATGGCATTTCGGGAGCGGCTTCCGGGCACTCCTGGTGAGGCTGCTCTGCTCCTACACAAACCAACAGCCAGATATCAGCAAAGAAAGAGCACCCATGCGCGCCTGACAGTAGGAAGTAAACCATATACATACGCTGGGGGCTGCGCTGGGGGCTGCTCTAGGGAAAGTTGCCAGGTCCGGCAAGGTGGTCTCGGACACGCCCCCTGCTGTCGCGGTGGGTTCGTCCTCGATGACAATCACCGGGACCTTGGCTCTCTTTGCCGCTCTCTGGGCCAGAGTCCTGAAAAGGAATCGATTCGGAGTAAAGTAAATCTGATACAAGACAAAACAACAAGAATTGAAGAACTACAAGTACAGCAAGGAATCTTACTCTTCTTCTTCCTCGTCGGAACTGAGCGCGGAGAGATCGAAGTCTGGCTCGCCTCCGGTGCGACGAGGCAGAGGAGTAGGTTCCCTTGTCTGCTTGGCAGGAGCAGTAGCGGTGGACCGGGAAGACCCCGCTCCAGTTGCCGCAGCGGCGCGAGGCGCTCCCGCGGCAACAGTGCTTGCCGCGGTAGAGCGTGTCGCGCGGCACGGCGGCTGTTGACTCGTCTGCCGCCCCGCTACGTCCCCGGCCTTGCGGAGACGCCTTCTTGGTGGAGCTGGGGGCTCCGCTTGCGGCGAGCTGGCTGAAGGTGGGGAGGAGGAGGATCCGATCTTCAACGAGTCGCTCGCGCCCTCGGCGGGCTCGCTCGACTCAGCTTCAGGCCCGACAAGCTCTTCCTCGCCGGCAAGCTCCTCTCGCTCGACAAGGCTTGCCGCCTCTGCTGCCTCCGCCTCCTCCACGGTGAAACCGATCTCGCCTGCGGCAGCGGCTGCTGCCGCCTCTTCCAGCCTAGTGGCGATGCGCTGCATCTCCGCATCGGTGGTGTCGCGAGTAAGGCTCTTCTGTTCATCGGAGTGGACCGGAACTTCTACCAGGCCATCAAAAAACCTCTGCACAACATCGTCTGCAGGCTCTTGCCAAATTGGGAAAATTCCATGCGAATCGCACAGCGGCATCATTGCGCGGATGCGGTCGAGCGAAGAGTTGTTGCACAGCGGAAGGACACCCCTCGGCAACATGAACGCTTCGGGATGCTGAGGATCGCGCTTGAACAGTTCCAGGATCATCGCGTCCAGTTCCAGGACGGTGAAGTTGAAGTTGAGGCCCGGGCGCAGCCTCATGATATCCGCCAAATTCTGGAACTCCCAGGTGGGTCTACTCCTCTCCTACAGAGGGGCGATGCGGCGGCGAAGAAAATCTGCGCCAACGGTGCCTACAGTGAGCCTGGCAAGCCTGAGGCGAAGGATCCGGGTGACGGCAATCTTCAGCCTATCGTCTTCCGGGGCCACGTTGCTCCAATCGTTGTCGCGAGCTATTGGGGCTTGGCGCTGGGCGGTAAATGGCTGCGGGTTCTCCTCGACAATCCAGCACCATTCTGCTCTCCATTCCTCCCACTTGCTGCGGAGCTCTCCCTCCAGATAAGCTTCCTTCTTGCCAGCTCTCGAGATCCAGGCGATTCCGCCGGATAAGGGCTCCCCTCTCTCAACTCGGGGCATAAAGAAGTGGCGGAAAAGAGCTACGTTTGGATAGACTCCGACAAAGTTTTCGCAGAGATGTGCAAAAACTGCCATGGTCAGAACAGCATTGGGGTTGAAATCAAGGAGACGGAACCCGTAGGTGTTCATGATATCACAGAAAAATTCAGAGAAAGGCGGGCAAAGCCCGCAGTAGAAGAACAGTGCGAAGAAAGGGGTATCCATTCGGAGCCAGTTCCGAAGTGGCAGCTGGGAGTACCTTCGTACGCGGATGCGCTCGCGTCTCCACCGACCAGAAGAGGTAGTAGTACTCCCTCAGCTCCTTAGCGGCAAGCTGGGGGGGGGGAGATTGCCCGCTCCTTTCGTAGCGCCGCGAGCCGCTGTGCCTCGGCCGACTTCACGACCTTCCCCTTGTCGGCTTTCGGAGCCATGGCGGAGGTGGTGGGGGAGATCGACGGCGTTGATGATGCTGGTGGTGATAGGGGGCGGAACGCTGCTCTCTTTCAGCTTTGGGAAGAAGAGGGGAGCGGCGGAGATTTCTGATATTGGAGTAGTAACCGGCGAGATGGGCGAACTGCCCCTGTTTCCCCTGCTTATAAAGAGGGAGGGGGCGGGCGTTCCGTCTTTCCGAATAAAGAAACCACCCACGATCTCTACCACGACGCCGCATTCAACGCGTGCCATTCAGGGAGGGCGCGGTGGATATGCAGTAAGATACGGCGTAACCCAGGCCGCGGGTGCTCGTGCCCTGTTTTGGGCCTGGCCCAGCAGCGCTCGGCGCCATGTGTGGCCCAGGCCCGGGGGCTCCTATCGGGGTACTAGAGTAGGGGTACCCTAGTATCCCGAACTCATGCACGGGCAGTCGCAGTACCCCGCGGCAAGGCTTGCCGGGTGACCGCCAAGATCCTCCGTGGTTCCTTTGGAGCCATTCAAGAACAAAGTATTCAAGCCAAGGAGACAAGGCCCCGGCAAGAGGAGCTTGCCGGGAAGGCCAACCAAGGCATCTCAAGGAACTTGCCGCGACGCACCACGCGTCCCGGCAAGGCCCGGTGAGCGACAAGCTTCCGGACGCGACAAGACAACAGCCGCGGCAAGGCGCTTGCCGCGGCAAACTACCACTCTGCACCCACGCTCCAGCACATCCATCAACGTGTCGCCCTGGGGCCTTTCCAGGCGCGCGTGGCAAGAGGCTGTGCAGCCAGCGGTGCGCGGTGGCAAGCGACGCTGACAAGATCACCATCGTGGCAAGCGGTGGCGTCCCTGATGGTCCTTTTCACACTATTTGGGCGACGCAGACGGGCATTTAATGTCTTTGTCCCCTACCGTCAGGGTTAGGTAGGATACACTGTACAGGTAGTTGTACCAACCTCAATTCCTTTTCCATTTTTGCCCTTGTCTACGTTGCCACCTGTCGGAGACCCCTTGAGCATATAAGAGGAGGCCCATGCGCAACGTAGGGGGGGGGGGGTTCGAAGCCAGAAAAACACTCACGTTCGGTCTCGTTAGCAGCTGGAGTGTACTGTAGCACTCAGCGTTCTCGAGCGAGAACTCAATACACTCAGACATGCAGAAGTAGGAGTGTTATCTCCCCGGAGAGCTCCGAAGCTGGGTAAACTGCTCGTGTGCTTTGCCTCGATCCACTCTTCGTGCGATCTCCGCCCCCCGTCGAACCGAAAGGGGCACGGTCCGCCGGCCCGATAGGTGTTCGTGGATCAGCTTCCCCGACAGAGTTTGGACCTATATCTTGAAGGTGTAAGTTTAAGTAGTGGAGGAGGTCCCAAAAGAATTCAGACCCGGGCGGGGTGAAACCCCTGAGTATATGGTCAGTGAGGGCTACAATCTCATCTTTAGCGGGAGTAGGGTTCGTCTCTCTGTTGCTAACCCGCCATCCAATTTCCTGCTGAGTCGCTAATATGCCTTGGCCTACAAATCGTTGAGGATTTCTTTGGTAACCAGAGAGTGCTCCCTGTTGCATATGGTCATATTGAGGATCCTAAAGGTATGAAAGTAAACTACAAATAAGATAGGAAGATGAAATATAGTAAATATGGCGGATCAAGCTATAAAAGTATGACCTGGCAAGGTTCATTGACAAGCTGGCAAGTTATAAGGTCATTATTAAGCTGCCCGAACCATAAATGGTGGTCAAATACCTATAGATTCGAGATTGTGGAAATTCTACTAAGTGTTGGACAAACAAGTTTTGCAGATTACAGTTAGAATTACAGATCTACGATAGTTCAAAAAGGGGGGAAAGTTTAAACCTAGAACATGGCTGCGAAAGAACTAGTAAGCTGGGTATTGATTCTCATGGAGAAATGATCTATCCAAGATTTAATATAAAGGCTAAAACCACTACCTGGCTACTTCAGTCTCGTTTTTGGATGGAACTATATTTTCTAAGCAACCGATGGATGAACTACGATGAACTCCGTGAACTAAGGCATCCTAATGTGGATCTGAACCAAGGAAGGAGCATTACTAGAAGACTTGAGTGAAGAGCGGAGGGGCACCCCAGTTCTCTGGTCCAAACAGGGTGATGCAGCGGCCTCGAAGGAGTGGTTGATGCAGTTCAGCGGTGGCGGCGAAGCTCTGGTGCCGATGGGCAGCACGAGGAAAAAGAAGAAGAAGAAGAGAGGGAGACGGGGTAAAAGTGAAAAAGGAAGCCCCCCTACCCTATTTATAAGGGAAAAGTGAAACAGTAAAATGGCAGGCGCGGAAAATCGAGGAGGCGTCATGATTATCTCAACAGTGGAGGCGCCTCGATTCTCGGATGGCTGATTAATGCAAAAAGATCCATTATGATGTCATGGGTTTTTCTGGATTTATTTTACATGACGTCATGGTGGGTTATAGTGATCTGTTTAAAATTAAACGTTGGGAGGAACTAAAAGAAGACTCGCCAATCAGAAGCAGTGAAGATTGACATAAACAAGTTCAAATCAGTCTGGGGATAATGTTGGGGATATAACCCCAAGGTGTGACCCGCCCAGGAGGGGTCGGGTTACACTGTTGGTGATTTAATAAGAGAAAACCCAAACAGGTCTAAGAATATAGGACATGAAGACTGAAGGCGGCTTACAAGGCGGGCATGTTGAAAGCCCAAGACCGGGCAATGGAATCATAACCTGGAGGTGTGAGCCACCACGATGGCGACTTCCCTAACAAGGCAAGGAGACTTACAAACCGAGTTGGTCACGTTGTGTGATCCAACTTGGACTCTTGTAAGCCCAGGGCCTCGACCTATGTATATAAAGGCGATAACCTGTGGCGGGTTAACTCAGAGGACAATCAATCGAGAGCTAGGTCAATTGATTCCGCTCCCTTGTAATCGATACTCAAGCAATACAACAAAAAAGCAGGAAGTATGCTTTTACCTCGTTAGTGAGGGGCCGAGCCTGGGTAAACTCATGTCCTTCATCCTGTTCAACCCCTTTGAGCTAATCTACGTTGTGATGACTTCACACCTGAAAGGATCGAGAAGAGGTGTCTAGAGGGGGGGTGATTAGACACTAAGTGAGAAAAGTAGCAGTTTTTAATTTCCTTAAGTTTGAGTGGAGTTTTGGCACAAGTTTAATATTCATAATACATAACAAGCAAGCATGCAAAGAGTATATGAGCAGCGGAAAGTAAAGCATGCAACTTGCAAGAATGTAAAGGGATGGGATTGGAGTGTGCAAACGCAATTTGGAGACACCGATATTTTATAGACGTGGTTCCGATAGGTGGTGCTATCGTACATCCACGTTGATGGAGACTTAAACCCACGAAGGGTAACAGGTGCGGGAGTCCATGGAGGACTCCACCCATGAAGGGTCCACGGAGAAGCAACCTTGTCTATCCCACCATTGTCGTCGCCCACGAAGGACTTTCCTCACTAGGGTAGATCTTCACGAAGTGGGCGATCTCCTTGCCCTTACAAACTCGTTGGTTCAAGTCCACAATCTTGATGGAGGCTCCCAAGTCACACCTAGCCAATCTAGGAGACACCACTCTCCAAGAAGTAACAAATGGTGTGTTGATGATGAACTCCTTGCTCTTGTGCTTCAAATGATAGTCTCCCCAACACTCAACTCTCTCTCACGGGATTTGGATTTGGTGGAAAGAAGATTTGAGTGGAAAGCAACTTGGGGAAGGCTACAGATCAAGATTCATATGGTAGGAATGGAATACCTTGACCTCAACACAAGTGTAGGTGGTTCTGTCTCCGAAAATGTAAGTTGGAAGTGTAGGCATGTTCTGATGGCTCTCTCCACGAATGAAGAGTGGGTGTAGGGGTATATATAGCCTCCACACAAAATCTAACTGTTACACACAACTTACCAATCTCGGTGGGACCGAATCGTGAAACTCGGTCGGACCGATTTAGCAAATAATGTGACCGTTAGGATTTTCGGTGGGACTGACATGTCAACTCGGTGGGACCGATATGGTTAGGGTTAGGGCATAACATAATCTCGGTGAGACCGATTACACAAACTCGGTGGGACCGATTTTGGTAATAAGCTAACCAGAGAGTTGGTCAGGCAAACTCGGTGGGACCGATTCGCTCATCTCGGTTGGACCGAAATGTTACGAAGAGGAACAAAGAGTTTGCATTGTAATCTCGGTAGGGCCAATTACACAAACTTGGTGGGACCGATTTTGGTAATGGATACATACAGAAAGATTACAATCCCATCTCAGCGAGACCGAGATCCCTATCGGTGAGACCGAAGAGACTAGGGTTTCTGGCAGTGGCTATGACATCTGAACTCGGTGGCGCCGGATAGAAAGAATTGGTGGGGCCGAGTTTGACTTTTGGTTTGGGACATATGTGGATGTGAGAGAGTGGTTGAGGGCTTTGGAGCATATCACTAAGCACTTTGGGCAAGCAAGCCATTAAGCAACACCTCATCCCCTCTTGATAGTATTGGCTTTTCCTATAGACTCAATGTGATCTTGGATCACTAAAATAGAAAATGTAGAGTCTTGTGCTTTGAGCTTGAGCCAATCCTTTGTTCTTAGCGTCTTGAAGGGGTTCCACATCCTCTAGTCCATGCCACTCCATTTTTGAACTTATCTGAAATATACTAGGTAAAAGTATTAGTCCAACAAGAGATATGTTGACATTAATTACCAAAATCACCCAGGGAGCACTTGTGCTTTGAATCTCCCCATTTTTGGTAATTGATGATAACATACATCAAAGCTTTAGATAAAGATATAGAGAATAACAAGTAAAGCTTTGGAAAGACATGTAACATGCATAGGCTCCCCTACATGTATGCAATCATGTAAATATGGAATATAGGAGCATGTGAATGCATAAGCATGATAGAGTAAGCAATGTGTTACATGTATCTTGGCTATATGCATCAGAGCAAAACATGTGAATATGGGAAATGTACCTTCATGCTCATCAGTCCTTCTTGCAAACAGTATGTACATCAGCCAGAATTCCTCATACACATGACTGTGATGCATATACTTACCTTGTGGTCTTGAGTTGGCTTAGGAAGGAATGAACCTGTGTAAACAAGGTTAGATAACACAGATGCACCTACTAGCCCGAGCAAACAAAAGAAACCACATGAGTACCAAGACTAGGATGACATGTAGAGAGTGAGTACTAAGTACTCCATTGGATATGTACATGTACCCAAAGGTAAAGATCTGCAAAGAATTCCAGGATTTCCTTCCCTTAGATGTCTTGCTCCCCCTGAAGCTAGCATGGGATACTAGGAGAAGATAGGGAACAAAAAATCAGAGCTTAAAGAAAAAGAAAATAGAGCTAATGCAAACAAACAAATATGAACATGTATTTCCCCTCTTAAAGACATGTGAGTTCTCTCCTCTTGAACACCAAGCATCTGGGGTCCTTGAAGATTACTCTCTCTCCCCTTGAGTATTCTCTCCCCCTGTAGATATGATTAAGCTTTGATGTGATCTCTCTCTCCCCCTTTGACATCAATTTCCAAGAAGGTTCTTCTGGATTTTTTTTACAATTGGGTTTGGTCCTTGAGGCACAAAACAAAGCAGCAAGGCAAAAGTGATGCTGGTAGAGGACAAGATTCATTGAGTGGAGCTGGATCAAAAGAATACAGGAACAAGTGGCAAGATGTCTTTCCTTTTGTGAAATCGGTGGCACCAAGTTGTGTGCTTCCGTTGCACCGAATGATTTCGGTTGGACCGAACACAACAGACCGGTGGGACCGAGTTCATGACAGAGAAAACACTTGTCACCTCAGCTCACTAGACAAGTAAGATCTCACAAGGATGTGCAAGGAATTACCTGAAGGATTTGCAATGAATTGGATGCAGGGAATGCAGAACAAAAAGAAAAGAAATCTAGATGAAGTTTTTTTAAAAAGGGCGAAACAAATATGCATGAGACAAATGCAAGAGCACAGAAAAAAACACGAGAGAACTTCATCTAGAATTGGTCAGCGACAAAGTCACCTATGTTAGAGTATATTGACATAGGAGTCAAGTGAGCTCACTTGGTCATAGGTCATACTCATCGTTTAACCTCAAAATGGGGGTTACCATTTTCCGTTTAAGCATTTTGATGTATTCTCATCTTGTTGAGTTGCTTTGACTCATGTCTTGGATTAAAGCTTCTCTAAGATGGAATAACATACCTTGGGTGGTGGTGTTGACCGTGATCATGTAGTTAAACTTGTGTGGATTGCTCAAAGTTGATGTAGCTCATCAAGAGTTGGGAGCACCATTTGGAGTGTGAGTTCATCTACCTACATGTGTTAGCTTTGAAAGGAAGAGCATTTGTGTATCCAAGATGACAATCATAAAGTTCAAAATAGAATTTGTCAAAGGATATGTTAGAAGGGTTTCGTGCTTCCTTGTCTTCAACCACCGTTGTGTAGAGACTTGGTGATGTAGAGATTTGCTCAAGATGTGAGTGTGTTGCAATCTCATAGATTTAGATTTATACAAGTACCTACAAGGGTTAGATAGCATGCAAGGGTGCAAATATGTCCAAGATATTTAAATAGCAACGTGAGAAGAATATCAAGGATTAGTCATAGGCTCATGCCTTGCATGTATCCCAATGGAGTTCCTACTCCAAGTTTGAAGCATCAATGATGTTCAATTCACCTCTTAACCTGCAAAACACTTTCTCATCAAGTGGCTTAGTGAAAATATCCGCTAATTGTTTATTGGTGCGAACATGCTTAAGATCAATGTCCCCTTTGGCAACATGATCTCGAATGAAATGATGACGAACTTCAATATGCTTAGTTCAAGAATGTTGCACGGGATTGTGAGCAATCTTGATAGCACTTTCATTGTCACAAAGTAATGGAACATGTTTCACATATATCCCATAATCCTTAAGAGTTTGGGTCATCCAAAGTAACTGAGCACAACATGAACCAGCGGCAATGTATTCCGCTTTGGTGGTGGATAAGGATACCGAGTTTTGTTTCTTGGAATACCAACACACAAGAGATCTACCAAGAAATTGACAAGTACCCAAAGTGGACTTTCTATCAACCTTGTCACCGGCATAGTCCGAGTCGGAGTAGCTAACAAGATTGAAACAGGCCCTCTTTGGATACCAAATGCCAAAATTTGGTGTATGAATAAAGTATCTCACTATCTTTTTCACGGCCTTAAGATGACTTTCTTTAGGATCCGCTTGATATCATGCACACATGTACACACTCAGCATAATATCGGATGTGAAGCACATAGATATAACAATGAACCAATCATAGAGCGATAATCCTTTTGATCAACCGGTTCACCATCTTTGGTCAAATCAAGATGTCCACTAGTAGGCATGGGTGTAGTCGTACCTTTGCATTCTTGCATATTGAACTTCTTGAATAAGTCCTTGGTGTACTTTGTTTGAGATACAAAGGTACCTTCCTTAGTTTGCTTGATTTGCAAGCCAAGAAAGAATTTGAGTTCACTCATCATTGACATCTCAAACTTCTCCGACATTAGCTTTCCCAAACTTTTCACTAAAGTGAGGGTTAGTCGAACCAAATATAATATCATCAACATAGATTTGGCATAGAAATAGTTCTCCATTAACCCTTTTAGTAAAAAGAGTAGAATCAATTTTTCCGATTTCAAAGCCTTTTTCAACAAGGAACTTGGTCAAGCATTTATACCAAGCTCTAGGAACTTGTTTAAGACCATAAAGAGCTTTGTGAAGTTTGTACACATGATTAGGTTTCTTAGGATTAACAAAGCCGGGAGGTTAATTAACATAAACTTCCTCCTCTATTTCACCATTTAGAAAAGCACTTTTAATGTTCATTTGGTACAAGGTGATATCATGGTGATTAGCATAGGCAAGTAAGATGCAAATGGACTCATGTAACGCCCCGGATACAACTTTCCATATTCGTAACTCCAACTCTTGCCTTTTCCGGAGATGCTATATGATTTTTCCTTCGTGGTTGGGTTTTATCAGTTGTTTTGCATTTTGTTCTTGTTATGCATCTCATCTCATGTCATCATCTGCATTTCATCCGCATGTTTTTCAAAACTTGCATCCGTTCGTGTTCCGCCGGTTCTCTCCGTTGTCCGTTCTGAGTCTAGACCACACTTGCACGCGCCCGCGGCACATCCGAAATATTATTTTATAAGTGGCATAAAAATGTTCTCGGAATGGGTTGCAACTTGTCGTGCGGTCTTATTATAGTGTAGACAGGCCGCCTGCCAAGTTTCGTCGCATTCGGAGTCCATTTGATAGCCCAGTCGTTAAACCTACAACCGCAATATAGCCGGTCTATCGTCAGACGTTTTCGGTCTCCGAAAACCCTGCCGGGCTGCTTTCCTCTTCTCTTCTCTCAGCCCTCCTGCAGCCCACCTAGGCCTGCCAAACCCCCCTCGCAATCAGATCTGTCGGATTACGATCGGAGGCTCAGAAACGGTCTCAAAGCCCCCTAACCCTAGCTACCTACCCTATATAATCAACCCCTAGTCCATTTTTGGGCATTTCCTAGCCTCCACCTACCCCTAGCCTTCTCCCACCTCGCAGCCTCCGCCCCCTCCTCGAAAATCGCGCCCCAATCATCAGTCGCCGCCTCCTCCTTGATTTCCGGCGCTAACCAGCCTCCCTCCACCACTTGGCGCCGCCCTAGAGGTCAGCCGCCACCGCGCCGTCGCCCTCCACCTCTCCCTGCGCGCCACCTCGCCTCCCCCAGCGCGCCTCCTCCACCTCAGGCCCGTGAGGCCCAGATCGGGGCCCGCCGAAGCCCATCTGGGCCCGGATCCCACTCGCCTGCGCCCGAGCGCCTCCCCTGGTAGCGCCCCGCCGCGTGGCCGTCCGCTCGCTCGCCGGTGCGTGCCACCTCGCCGGTGCGCCGCCCCGGCCACCAAACTGCTCCACCGCCGCCGCTGACCAGGTCACGCCTCCCCGTCTCCTCCTTCCTCCCCATCTCACCTTCTCTCTCTCACTCGTGGCCAGGGCCACTGCTTCTTCTCGCAGGAACCGCGCCGCCAAAGCTCCTCGTCACCGGAAACCGTGTCCCCGACAGTTGGCGCTCGCCGGATCTGGCATCCCCGCCCTGGATCCGCCTCCTCCACCGCCTATCACTCCGTTCCTCGTCGAGCAGCCGCCCCTGCCGACGACCTTGCCGGAAACCGCGTCGCCCACGCAAGGCCTCCTCTGCCCCTTCTCCTGCAACCACGGCCCTGCGTCACCAGTGCCCACCAGATCCAGCCGGCCAGCATGGGCCTCCCCAGCTGCAGCCCAGCTTCTCCACCGAACCGGCCCAAGGCCCAGGGTGAGAAGCCCCCTCCAGATCCCCCTCATGTGCACTGTTGGGCCAATCAGATTCGGCCCATGTCATATTTTTTCCCATTCTGCGAATTTGCCTATTATCCAGAAAACTGCATTTTTACAGATTGGACCCTAAACTTCATGCATATAATAACTCATGAACCGTGCATCGGATTAAAATAATTTATACATGAAAAATGCTTAGAATTTTGTGTAGACTAATAGTATGCCATTTTCATCCCATGTTAAAATGTTTAACTTGCTGTTTATTTAAATTTGCTAATATGCCATGCTAAAATGCTTTAATTCATAACTAAATAACCGTAGCTCGGTTTTAATTAAACTTTATATGTAAATGGGGTGGAAAAATGCCTAGTTTAACATGGTGCACTTTGTTTTACTATTTAACAACTCTAAAATATGGTTTAGGGCAGAACAGTACCAAATTCATAATATGAACATGGGGATTTTCCGGAATTGTTGTTTTGTTATTTCTGGCCTCATTTAAACTTGCCTAAATAGATGACTTTATTATGCTTCACCCCCTTGCCATGCTAATAACATTTAATATTGTTGGGTACATAACCGGGAGTGAACTAAATAATTGATGTGGTGTTTTGCATGTTGAGCTCCACTTAATTTGTAGGATTGTTTGTGCACTTTGCCATGCCATGCCTCATTAAACCGGACATGCATCATACTTGTTTGTGCATCATGCCATGTTTATGCTTGTGCATTTACCATGTTGTTTGTTTCTTTCCGGTGTTGCTTCTTAGTTCCGGTAATGTTGCAATTGCGAGGATTCGTTCGACTACGTCTGCTTGTCTTCTTCATGGACTCGTTCTTCTTCCTAGCGGAATTTCAGGCAAGATGACCGCTACCCTGGATCTCAATACTACCATTGCTATGCTAGTTGATTCGTTCTATTGCTATGCTGCGCTACCTATCACTTGTTCTTCAAGCCTTCCCAAATTTCCATGAACCTCTAACCTTTGACACCCTTCCTAGCAAATCGTTGTTTGGCTATGTTACCGCTTTTGCTCAGCCCCTCTTATAGCGTTGCTAGTTGCAGGTCAAGTTGAAGATTTCTCCATGGTGGACAGGATTTGGTTGGAATATCACAATATCTCTTATTTAATTAATGCATCTATATATTTGGTAAAGGGTGGAAGGATCGGCCTTATGCCTGGTGTTTTGTTCCACTCTTGCCGCCCTAGTTTCCGTCATACCGGTGTTATGTTCCCGGATTTTGCGTTCCTTACGCGGTCGGGTGATTTATGGGACCCCCTTGACAGTTCGCTTTGAATAAAACTCCACCAGCAAGGCCC
>NC_041381.1:397010167-397011049 GCF_002162155.2 Triticum dicoccoides
GCCAGTGCTTGTCTAAGTGTTGGTCCAAACCGGGCAAACTGCGGGGCCACCTCGGGGCAACTCGAGGGCTGGTTTTACTCGTAGGCTGACCTATCTGGTGTTGCCCTGAGAACGAGATATGTGCAGCTCCTATCGGGATTGTCGGCGCATCGGGCGGCTTTGCTGGTCTTGTTTTACCATTGTCGAAATGTCTTGTAAACCGGGATTCCGAGTCTGATTGGGTCTTCCTGGGAGAAGGTCTATTCCTTTGTTGATCGCGAGAGCTTGTCATGGGCTAAGTTGGGACACCCCTGCAGGGTATAATCTTTCGAAAGTCGTGCCTGCGGTTATAGGCAGATGGGAATTTGTTAATGTCCGGTTGTAGATAACTTGACACCAGATCTGAATTAAAACGCATCAACCGCGTGTGTAGTGTCACATCCCTGGTCCTGTTATGCACTAGGCTAGACCTCATGTGAGCATCATGTTTTAATTCAAATGAAATTTGAATTGAGGAATTTTCAAAGCCTCAGAAACCTTCTAAAAATGATCAACATTAAAATCTCCTCAAAGAAGTCCAAGAAAATGTTCCTCTTAGTCTCTGAAAATATTGCAAAGAGGTAAAACTCAAAACAATATTTTTGGTATCTCAGAGTTAATTATTTTGGGCCTTTGAATTAAATAAATAGCTATTTGCATTGGATATATATTTGATATATAAATAATATATGTCCAATAATTACAGGAACATTTTATGTGGTTTGGTATATTTTAACTCTAGCCACATAACTATTTTCAGGATTTTATAAAATGGTTTAGTATTTTACTAAACTAAAACAACATAGAACAAAATAGATAAATAAAAACAGAAATAGAAAGAGAGAGAAGGACTACCTGGCGCTC
>NC_041381.1:397011334-397015969 GCF_002162155.2 Triticum dicoccoides
CCCTCCTCTGCTTCCTCTCTCCCTCACTCGCCCGAACGGACCCGTCGCCACCGACGCCGTTCGCCGCGGCCACAACCACCGCCTCGCCTCCCCGACGCCTCCCAAAGCCCCGCCGGTCCTCCCTCTTCCTCCTCACCAAGACGGAAGGCGCCGGAAGCCCTGGATGGGGCCAGCTTCGCCGTTCCCCTCCTCGGCCACCGCGGATCGCCGCCGTCAAATTCGTCCCCGTCCGGCCTCCCTCAAGCTCGCCGTCCACCTCTACAGGGTCTACGTGACCTCTCCGTCTGTTTCCCCCTCTCTGCTTCGTCGTTCGCCCACCGTAGCTAGGTTATCCACCAAGACCGAAACCCCATCGCCGCCGGCCATGGCGCCGCCGTGGCCAGGGCCACCACAGCCCGTGCCTGAGCACGTCACCGTGCTCGGTGAACCCCCAGGAGCACGTAGCCCTCCTCGTTTACTCCTCTAGTGCGCCGTAGCTTCGCCACCGTTCGCGCCCGAACTCCGGCCACCGCGGAAGTGCTCGCCGCCGTCGTCTCCGGCCACCCCGCGGCCCCTCGTGCAGCCAGCTAGGTGCGGCCGTGTACGGGCTACCTTCTGGTGGCCTTCGCGCGTCCAGCCGCCGCCCGTAGCGCAACCCCGGTGAACATCCGCCGCGTTTCGGGTCGCCGCCGGCCGAAATCCGGTGGCCAGTGACGTGGCGCTGTCATTAGCCACTAATGACGCACTAACCAACCCCCTAGGCCACTGACTGTGGGCCCCACCCCTGGTCAAACCCCAGTCAACGCTGGGTTTGACCGGGATTAGGTCCTGTGTCACTGACGTGTGGCCCCCACACGTCAGGTTTGACCCGAGCCAGCCCAGTTGACCCTGCTGACGTCACCGTGACGTGGTGCTGACGCCATAACTCATTTCTGGATTTATATTATTCAGGAAATTCCAAAAAATTGTAAAAACTTCTAAAAATCATAGAAATTCAACCGTAGCTCCAAATTAAATAATTTATATATGAAAAATTATCAGAAAAATTCAAGGAATCCATCTGTACCATTTTCATGCATGTTAGAACAACTTATAGCTGCTGTTTAGCACAAATCAATTAAATGGCATTTGAATAATCACATATGGAGTTTGAATTTGAATCTTGTATTCAAACCAACTTCATTTAATCTGTTGCTAGTTGCATTAGCCCAAAACACATTCATTTTGCCATGTCATGATCATGCATCATATTGTGCATTGCATTGATTGTGTTCCCTTCTGTGTTGCCGGTATGTCAGGACCCCGACTCAATGCCACATCGATCTAGCATGTAACACCTCATATCACTTTGTGGCCTCACGCACGGTATCCCCACGGGTGTCGCCTTACCTATGCCCGGGACCGTTTGCGCCTTTTGGCACACGTATATGATGGTGTCGCTGGCATCCATATGATAAAGAGCCCGGGCTGACATGGCTAGTTGTAAACCCAAAGTGGCACTAACTTACAGGGACAGGCATCCATGACCCAACATCGAACGTGTCGGTCATCAGCGAGTGAATCCAGGCTGTAGCACTGGGCTAACAGGACTCCGGTGAACCGGGCTGTAGCGCGCTAACAGGACTCCGGTATTCATCGCGTGACATTTCCCCGAAGGGACAGACACAGGATCGAAGAAGGACACATGCCGGCCAGCCTAAGTGTTCCGGAGCAGTAGCAAGCTACCAGGGCTCAGTGGAAGCACTAGGAGACATTTCCCGGTAAGAGAGGCTACTAAGAATAAACAACTAGATAGTCAGATCCCACACATAGCACTACACATTACACGTACGCATAACATGCAAGTATGTGCTGTACAACATGGCATCACAGCATAACTCAACAATCATATAGATAAAGGCTCAGAAGAGCCATCATAGCATTTATTGCAAACAGGGGTCACAAGACCCGTCTATAGAGCATACAAGCAACAAGCGGAAGCATTACATGTCTGGGTACAGACATCTATAAATGAAAAAGGCTGGAAGCCTGACTATCTACAACATCCGATCAAGATCGTAGCTGAGGTACTAGCTACTAGTCGAAGTCCACGAGAACACTAGTAAGACCGAAGTCTCCGCTGCAAAAACATAAATAAAGCAACATGAGTACAAAGGTACTCAGCAAGACTTACATCAGATCCTATCATACATGCATCTGTATCAAGAGGTAATGTGGGGTTTAGTTGCAGCAAGCCAGCTTTGACTCTGTGGCTATCCTGTTCTACGACTACCAGAAACTCTGGAGGTGAAACAACGTACACGAGTCCACTAATCACCACACAATACACTACTATGGATTCATCCCCATCTCCCTACGAGAAGGCCATCCATAGCACTCACACTTGTCTTGAGCATTTTAGAGTATCCACTTCAAGTTGTCTATGTACCATGTAAGCATCCAAGAAGTCCATAACCGCGGACCCGGCTATTCGAATAGATCATGTTAACCCTGCAGGGGTGTACTTCTTCACACACGCTCTCGCCACTTACCGCCATGTACACGTCATGTATCTCGGCAACCTTCAAGCGGAAGCCTGGCGAGGGTGTCGGCCACGACCTGACTAACAACACAAGACTCTAGCCTAGGTTTATCGCCTATTCGGGTTCCATCTGCAAGGAGATCCGGCCGGGGTGTCGCTTACGGCCCCAAACGATGTGTACAGGGTTCCCGAGCCCACCATCCGGGTGCCACTCGGTACACCAGGCCACGTGTGCCTAGTCTGTCCCAAGCCCACCCTGCCGGGTGCCACTTGGTAGAAAAATAGCACTACCTACAAACACTAGAAACTAGTTGCGACTCCTGGACAGAGATCAAGTTGGTTAATAAGTCGAGAGGGCTTGGAGCGCCCGGAGCCCAATGTGTGGTAGTATCGAGTCATTGGACAACATACATAGAACTCAGTGCTTAAGGACGGTTCCAGCGAGACAACCCACCATGTACTCCTACATGGCCTCTCACCGCTACCTTTACCAAATCGTGTTCACACACTTAACTCTCAGCATCAGAACATATCGTAACACTCCAATTCATTCCCAATGAACCAGACCTGACACAACTCCGAGCAATAGCAGGCATAGCATGGTAGGAACACATCAGTGGCTTCAATCAACTCCTACACATGCTAGTGGGTTTCAACTATTTACTGTGGCAATGACAGGTCATGCAGAGGAATGGGTTCAACTACCGCAGCACAAAGTAGCAGATGAATCGTTGTTGTCCTAATGCAATATCTGAGAGCAGGAGCGAGAGAGTAGGGTTTTATCAAAATGAACAAGGGGGTTTGCTTGCCTGGTAAATCAACAAGGGAGGCACTGCTTCACAGACAGGTACTTTGGAACGTCTCCGGAGCAGGACCTATCGAGAAGGAACGGTGCCGGCAATCAATACACAATCATATGCAACAATATGATGCATGAACATGGCATGTAGATGTGATGCTGTTGAGCTAATGCAACTAGTGTTCAATTGGTTTGAAGTCCATTTGAACCAAAGGTTCAAATGCATTTCTAAATTAAGTCTCTTATATATGCCATAATGTGTTTTTCCCATATTCAGCATGTATAAGTTGGTTTTTCATGCATGCAACTAGTACAGATGGAAAGGTTGCATTTTTCTGATAATTTTTCATATATAAATTATTTTGATCTGAGCTACGGTTGAATTGTTATGAATTTTTGAAGTTTAAATCATTTTCTGGATTTTCTGAATTATTTTAATTCCAGAAATCAAATTATAGCGCCAGCATGACGTCAGCACGACGTCAGCGGTCAACTGGGCTGGTCCGGGTCAAACCTGACGTGTGGGACCCACACGTCAGTGACAGGGGGGTTAACAGGGGTTAATTTAGTTTAATTAAAAGGTTAGGGGGCACCGGGGCCCACTGTCAGCCTCAGGGGGTTAATTAAGCGGCTGTTAGCTGCTAATGACGGCCACGTCATCCCACCGGAGTTCAACACCGGCGAGCACACAGACGCGGTGGCGCTGATCGGAACGGCGGCTCCGGCGGTCAAATCGATGGCCGAGCCCATCTACGAGGAGCTGGGGCTCGTGCGCATCCAACGGTGGCAGGGGGAGGAGCTGGGAAGGCCGGAGCTCGCCGGAGCAATGCTCGCGGCGGCGGCCGGAGCTTGGCTTCGATGGCGGGCTAGCTACAGAGCGCGGGGAGACCACCTGAGGGCTCGGCGGCACCCTCGTGGCACCGGGAGCACGATGGGGTGCTCGATTTGGGCGGAGGAGGGCCGAGACGACGGCGGCGGCAAGAACGGCGGCGAGAGGCGTCGGCCGTGGTGGGGAACGGTGCTACGGCGCGCGGGCAGTTAAACGGGGAGGGGGAAGCGGTGGCGGAGCTCACCGCGGTTGCAGCGGCAGTCGAAGTGGACTCGGGGACGCACTGAAGCGGCCGGAGCGTCGATGGGGATCCACGGCGGCCGGCGATGGAAAAGACGACGGCGGCGGCTCCACGGGGCGTCCGGAGGGGCACGGCTTGACGGGGAGCTTCAGGGCGAGGGGGCGGAGCTCCTGCGCGTGTCGGGGAGGCGAGGGGAGACCGGTGGCGATGGCTATGGCGAACGGCGGCGGCGATGATGCTCGGGTGTGCGAGGGGGAGAGAGAACT
>NC_041381.1:397016054-397032433 GCF_002162155.2 Triticum dicoccoides
TAGGGGAGGGGGGAGGAATGAGGGAGAGTGAGAACGGTGCGGGGCAGCGCGTGGCGACGTCCGGTCCATCCAGAGCGACGAGGGGAGGACAGGCAGGCAGGGAGGGAGGAGGTGGCGCGGCGCGGCGGTGCGCGCGCGTCGGGCACGCGCCGTTCCCCTGTCGGGGAGGTAGACGACAGAGGAGGGGGGGAAACCAGGTGGGCTGGGCCGCCTGCTGGCTGGGCCGGCCTGCTGCGGCTGGGCTGCACAGGGGGGGGAAGGCCCAGGTAAACCCCTCCTTCTTTTATTTTTGTTTTCTAATTTTTCTGACATTTGTTTTGATTTAATAAATATATTAAATCATTTAATTTCCTTATGCTAATTTTTGCAGGAGCTAGATATATTATTCCAGAGCTCTTTTATAATTGGCATAATTTTTGGACCATATTTCATATATATAGAAATATATTTCCAATGCAAATATTTATCGAATTAATCCAAATGGCCAAAATAAATATCCATGAGCTCCTAAAAATATTGTTTTGATTTTTATCTCTGTCCAATATTTTCAGAGAGCAACATGAGCATTTTCTTGGACCCTTTTGGAGAAATTTTTATTTGGGTCATTTTCAAAAATGATTCTGAGGGTTCCACCAATCCTCATTTCAAATTTAAATGAAATTTAAATATGATGCACAAATGGCTAGCTAGTCTAAGTCATACCAGACTAGGGATGTGACAACTCGCCCCCACTTGAAAGAATCTCGTCTCGAGATTCAGGGGTCGACGGAAAGAAAGTGGGGTACTCCAGTCGAAGACGATCTTCTCGCTCCCAAGTAGCTTCTCTCTCAGAATGATGAGACCACTGAACTTTGAGAAACTTGATGTTCTGACGTCGAGTAACACGCTCTGCTTGATCAAGAATGCGAACCGGGTACTCTCGGTATGTGAGGTTATCTTGGAGATCAAGCGTTTCGTGGTCCACTCCGCGGATAGGATCCGAGAAGCAACGCCTGAGTTGAGAGACGTGGAAGACATCATGAACTCGAGAAAGATGTGGGGGTAGTTCCAATTGGTAGGCAACCTCTCCTCGTTTAGCGAGAATGCGAAAAGGACCAATGTAACGAGGAGCCAACTTGCCCTTGATACCGACACGATGGGTACCCTTCAAAGGAGTAACCCGAAGGTAAGCTTGGTCGCCAATTTCATAAGTCATATCCTTATGATGACGATCATACTGACTCTTCTGACGAGACTGGGCTGTTTTCAAATTCTCACGAATGATGCGAACTTGCTCTTCTGCCTCCTGGATCATGTCCGGTCCAAAGAATTGTCTTTCACCGGTTTCTGACCAGTTCAAGGGTGTTCGACATCTTCGTCCATAGAGAACCTCAAAAGGAGCTTTCTTGAGGCTGGATTGGTAGCTATTGTTATAAGCAAACTCGGCAAAAGGAAGACATTTCTCCCAATCCATACCGAATGAGATAACGCAAGCTCTGAGCATGTCTTCGAGAATTTGATTGACTCGTTCCACCTGACCACTCGACTGAGGGTGGAAAGCGGTACTGAAGGAAAGATGGGTTCCCATGGCAGTTTGGAAACTATCCCAGAAATGAGAAGTGAAAAGACTGCCACGGTCTGAATTGATCTCTAGTGGAACACCATGCAGTGACACTATTCGAGAAATGTATAAGTCAGCAAGCTGACTAGCAGTGATACTCTCTCGAACAGGAAGGAAGTGAGCCACTTTGGAAAGACGATCAACGACTACGAAGATAGCATTATTCCCTCTCTTGGTCCTGGAAAAGCCTGTGATGAAGTCCATACCAACTTTATCCCATTTCCATTCAGGAATAGCTAAAGGCTGAAGGGTGCCAGCAGGTCTTTGATGCTCTGCCTTAACGCGACGACATACGTCACATTTAGCAATGAACTCAGCGATTTCTCTCTTCATCCTAGTACACCAGAACCTCTGGCGTAGGTCCTGATACATCTTAGTACTACCGGGATTAATCGTGAGAGGGGATTCATGCGCCTCCTTAAGAATCAATTGTCGCAGATGTTGATTCTTGGGAACCACCAAGCGATTCTCAAAGAAAACAATACCACGATCATCCATAGAGAAACATCCACCAACTTCCTTCTTAATGTTTCTCTTGATCCGAGAAATTCCTGTGTCTTGATTTTGAGCAGCGATAATCCGATCCTCAAGATCAGGTTTTGCCACCAAGGTAGAAAGAAATCCGCGAGGAGCTATGTGAAGATTAAGCTTACAGAATTCCTCATGGAGAAGTGGTTGGCCTTGCTGCAACATGAGATTGTTGCAATAGGATTTACGGCTTAGAGCATCAGCCATGACATTGGCTTTGCCTGGGGTGTAGGTAATTCCTAGATCATAATCTGTGATCAACTCCAGCCAACGTCTTTGCCTAAGGTTCAGATCCGGTTGGGTGAAGATATACTTGAGACTCTGGTGATCGGTGTAGATCTCGCAACGTTTAC
The DNA here is from genome assembly GCF_002162155.2 of Triticum dicoccoides. Lineage (NCBI taxonomy): Eukaryota > Viridiplantae > Streptophyta > Magnoliopsida > Poales > Poaceae > Triticum > Triticum dicoccoides. Next base: position 397,018,536 of record NC_041381.1, read on the forward strand.
CAAGAAGGTAATGTCGCCAGGTCTTGAGTGCATAGACTACGGCTGCAAGCTCTAGATCATGTGTAGGATAATTCTCCTCATGTGGATGTAACTATCGGGATGCATAGGCAATCACATGACGATCCTGCATAAGAATGCAACCTAGTCCCTGCCGTGAGGCGTCGCAGTAGATAATAAAGTCTTTAGTGAAATCCGGTGGTACAAGTATGGGAGCAGAAGTCAGGCGTCTTTTCAGTTCCTGAAAACTGTACTCACACTGTGGGGACCACTCGAACTTTTTATCTTTCTTGAGAAGTTCCGTGAGGGGTTTGGCTACTTTGGAGAAGTTTTCAACAAAGCGGCGGCAATAGCTGGCTAGACCAAGGAAACTCCTAACTTGTTTAACAGTCTCAGGTGGAGTCCAATCGAGAACAGCCTGAACTCTCTCGGGATTGACAACAATGCCCTTACCAGAGATTACGTGGCCTAAGTAGGTCACTTCTGGCAACCAAAATTCATACTTGGAGAACTTGGCATAAAGGCGGTGCTCTCTGAGTTTTTCTAAAACAAGTCTAAGATGTTCGGCATGCTCTTCCTCGTTCTTCGAGTAAATAAGAATATCATCGAGGTAAACCACGACGAACTTATCTAAGTACTCCATGAAGATCGAGTTCATCAAGCGGGAGAATGTGGCTGGGGCGTTGGTTAGGCCAAAGGACATGACGGTGTACTCGTACTGACCATAACGAGTGACAAAAGTTGTCTTGGGAATGTCCCCATTTCTGATCTTGATTTGATGGTAGCCTAACCTTAAATCCATCTTGGAAAAGACTGAGGATCCAGCAAGCTGATCATACAGGTCGTTGATCCTGGGAAGCGGATACTTGTTCTTTATCGTGACCAAATTAACTGGACGATAATCTACAACCATCCGGTCCGTACCGTCTTTCTTCTTGACAAAGAGGACGGGGGAAGCCCAAGGAGAAGAACTAGGACGGATGAAACCCTTTTGCAAGGACTCATCGAGTTGTTTCTTAAGCTCGGCTAGTTCTAGGGGTGCCATCTTGTAAGGTCTCCGGGAGATTGGAGCTGTTCCTGGGATAAGATCTATGACGAACTCTACATCTCTGTCAGGGGTAACACCTGGCAGTTCCTCTGGAAAGACATCCGGAAAGTCACGGACTACCGGGATATCTTCAAGGTCTGGAAGAGGGCTGGCATTAAGAGAATAGAGCTGACGCTTTGCAACTCTAGTGGAGACGGTGACTATCTTGCCAGATGGGTGTGTAAGTTGAACAGATCTTGTGTAACAATCAATCTTGGCATGATGAGCTGTCATCCAGTCCATACCCAAGATGATGTTAATATCTGAGGACTTGAGGGCTACAAGTGACGCAAGGAATACAAGTCTGTCAACAAGGATTTCGTTACCATGGCTTACACTAGAGGTTTGCCATTTGGATCCAGGAGTTTGGATGACTAGCGAAGTTGGCATATCGCAAAATGACATGTCGTGCAAACGAGCATAGCCTTCAGAAATGAAGGAGTGAGATGCTCCAGTATCGAATAGAACTGATGCTGGGTGACAATTGACGAGGAGTGTGCTAAGAACGACATCTGGATCATCATGAGCGTCTTTAGCTGAGACGTGATGCACACGTCCACGTTCAGTAGGGGCTGACTTGACACTGATCATCTTGCATGATGGCTTAATACAGCCTACAGTCTTCTCGGGCTGGGGTGGAGCATAACTAGTCTGAGAGCAGTCACGTGCATAGTGTCCTGGCTTCCCGCATGTGAAGCAAGTCCCTGAGGTTGGACGTGGACCCGCACTGACAAACGGTCTACCAGTAGGCCCGGGTGGAACATACGACTGAGCTGGAGAAGGCACCACATAGGATGGCCTCGGTGCATATCCGGAAGGAAGAGCGGAGTTTGGAACCCAAATCCGGCACTTCTGGGAGCTAGAGCCAGAGGAGGATCCCAAATCACGGGTGTGCTTACGAGACTCCTCGTAAGTGAGCTGAGCTGTCTCTGCATTGATGGCTTTGTTCACAAGGGCTTGGAATGTATCACAATGATGCAGGTGGAGATCACGACGCAACTTGGGGTTGAGACCCTTCCGGAACCTAGATTGCTTCTTGGCGTCCGTGGACACTTCTTCTGTGGCATAACGGGCGAGGTTCTCAAACTCTCTGCTATAAGCATCAACAGCCATCTTACTCTGGGTGAAACTACAGAACTCTTCTCTCTTGCGATCAAGAAGGGCCTGGGGAATGTGATGCTCACGAAAAGACTCAGTGAAATCCTTCCAGGTAGGAATCTGGCCGGCTGGAAGCAAAGTCTCATAGTTCTGCCACCAAAGACTAGCAGGACCTTCCAGGTGGTATGTGGCATAAGTGACCTTGTCATCTTCAGCTACGTTCGCAGAACGCAGCTTATGGGTGATGCTACGGAGCCAGTCATCTGCATCGAGTGGCTCGATGGAATGATGAAAAGTAGGTGGGTGCAAGCGAATGAAATCATGAATGGTAGCAGACCCTTTGAACTGATGTGCGGTGTTCTCCTCGATACGTGCCAACAAACGATTAGACTCACGCTTGTTCCTCTCCATCTCTAGCATGAGCTCTGTCAACGAAGACTGGTCGGGAGGATCCTCATCCCTACCATATCCATGGTTCTGGCTACGAGCAACGGAACTTCGCTTAGCCGATGACATCCTGAGAAACGAACCAAGGACGGAATCAGCATCAACTATGGACTGTAGAATGTAGGACAAGGAGTTAGTATCACTCGAACTCCTAGGCAATTCCGGCAGCATAACGGCAGTAAAATGCTCAGGATGAGACATCATACTAAAAATGGGGTAGTACAACAACTCAACATCACCACTCAAGGTTCTGGGATAGTACTAAACAGACTACACCGGAAATACTCAAAACTGGGTATGACTCTGATCAACCAGTCCTATGGGACTACGGAGTAGTAACACGTGATCCTGATAGACGGAAGAGAAGCCTAGTTCCTTAATCCCGTCGGAAAGATAGGATGACTCAGATCAGAAGGCCATGAGGTAAAGGAGTAAAAGAGCCTTACGTTCCTTCCCACAATCAATTCCCTTACATAACTAAAGAATTTCTAGACTCAACTTCGACCAGAATGGCTTGGTAATCCTACAGGCAGTCAGGCTCTGATACCAAAGCTGTCAGGACCCCGACTCAATGCCACATCGATCTAGCATGTAACACCTCATATCACTTTGTGGCCTCATGCACGGTATCCCCACGGGTGTCGCCTTACCTTTGCCCGGGACCGTTTGCGCCTTTTGGCACACGTATATGATGGTGTCGCTGGCATCCATATGATAAAGAGCTCGGGCTGACATGGCTAGTTGTAAACCCAAAGTGGCACTAACTTACAGGGACAAGCATCCATGACCCAACATCGAACGTGTCGGTCATCAGCGAGTGAATCCAGGCTGTAGCACTGGGCTAATAGGACTCCGGTGAACCGGGCTGTAGCGGGCTAACAGGACTCCGGTATTCATCGCGTGACATTTCCCCGAAGGGACAGACACAGGATCGAAGAAGGACACATGCCGGCCAGCCTAAGTGTTCCGGAGCAGTAGCAAGCTACCAGGGCTCAGTGGAAGCACTAAGAGACATTTCCCGGTAAGAGAGGCTACTAAGAATAAACAACTAGATAGTCAGATCCCACACATAGCACTACACATTACACGTACGCATAACATGCAAGTATGTGCTGTACAACATAGCATCACAGCATAACTCAACAATCATATAGATAAAGGCTCAGAAGAGCCATCATAGCATTTATTGCAAACAGGGGTCACAAGACCCGTCATACAGAGCATACAAGCAACAAGCGGAAGCATTACATGTCTGGGTACAGACATCTATAAATGAAAAAGGCTGGAAGCCTGACTATCTACAACATCCGATCAAGATCGTAGCTGAGGTACTAGCTACTAGTCGAAGTCCACGAGAACACTAGTAAGACCGAAGTCTCCGCTGCAAAAACATAAATAAAGCAACATGAGTACAAAGGTACTCAGCAAGACTTACATCAGATCCTATCATACATGCATCTGTATCAAGAGGTAATGTGGGGTTTAGTTGCAGCAAGCCAGCTTTGACTCTGTGGCTATCCTGTTCTACGACTACCAGAAACTCTGGAGGTGAAACAACGTACACGAGTCCACTAATCACCACACAAAACACTACTATGGATTCATACCCGTCTCCCTACGAGAAGGCCATCCATAGCACTCACACTTGTCTTGAGCATTTTAGAGTATCCACTTCAAGTTGTCTATGTACCATGTAAGCATCCAAGAAGTCCATAACCGCGGACCCGGCTATTCGAATAGATCATGTTAACCCTGCAGGGGTGTACTTCTTCACACACGCTCTCTCCACTTACCGCCATGTACACGTCATGTATCTCGGCAACCTTCAAGCGGAAGCCTGGCGAGGGTGTCGGCCACGACCTGACTAACCACACAAGACTCTAGCCCAGGTTTATCGCCTATTCGGGTTCCATCCGCAAGGAGATCCGGCCGGGGTGTCGCTTACGGCCCCAAACGATGTGTACAGGGTTCCCGAGCCCACCATCCGGGTGCCACTCGGTACACCAGGCCACGTGTGCCTAGTCTGTCCCAAGCCCACCCTGCCGGGTGCCACTTGGTAGAAAAATAGCACTACCTACAAACACTAGAAACTAGTTGCGACTCCTGGACAGAGATCAAGTTGGTTAATAAGTCGAGAGGGCTTGGAGCGCCCGGAGCCCAATGTGTGGTAGTATCGAGTCATTGGACAACATACATAGAACTCAGTGCTTAAGGACGGTTCCAGCGAGACAACCCACCATGTACTCCTACATGGCCTCTCACAGCTACCTTTACCAAATCGTGTTCACACACTTAACTCTCAGCATCAGAACATATCGTAACACTCCAATTCATTCCCAATGAACCAGACCTGACACAACTCCGAGAAATAGCAGGCATAGCATGGTAGGAACACATCAGTGGCTTCAATCAACTCCTACACATGCTAGTGGGTTTCAACTATTTACTGTGGCAATGACAGGTCATGCAGAGGAATGGGTTCAACTACCGCAGCACAAAGTAGCAGATGAATCGTTGTTTTCCTAATGCAATATCTGAGAGCAGGAGCGAGAGAGTAGGGTTTTATCAAAATGAACAAGGGGGTTTGCTTGCCTGGTAAATCAACAAGGGAGGCACTGCTTCACAGACAGGTACTCTGGAACGTCTCCGGAGCAGGACCTATCGAGAAGGAACGGTGCCGGCAATCAATACACAATCATATGCAACAATATGATGCATGAACATGGCATGTAGATGTGATGCTGTTGAGCTAATGCAACTAGTGTTCAATTGGTTTGAAGTCCATTTGACCCAAAGGTTCAAATGCATTTCTAAATTAAGTCTCTTATATATGCCATAATGTGTTTTTCCCATATTCAGCATGTATAAGTTGGTTTTTCATGCATGAAACTAGTACAGATGGAAAGGTTGCATTTTTCTGATAATTTTTCATATATAAATTATTTTGATCTGAGCTACGGTTGAATTGTTATGAATTTTTGAAGTTTAAATCATTTTCTGGATTTTCTGAATTATTTTAATTCCAGAAATCAAATTATAGCGCCAGCATGACGTCAGCACGACGTCAGCGGTCAACTGGGCTGGTCCGGGTCAAACCTGACGTGTGGGACCCACACGTCAGTGACAGGGGGGTTAACAGGGGTTAATTTAGTTTAATTAAAAGGTTAGGGGGCACCGGGGCCCACTGTCAGCCTCAGGGGGTTAATTAAGCGGCTGTTAGCTGCTAATGACGGCCACGTCATCCCACCGGAGTTCAACGCCGGCGAGCACACAGACGCGGCGGCGCTGATCGGAACGGCAGCTCCGGCGGTCAAATCGATGGCCGAGCCCATCTACGAGGAGATGGGGCTCGTGCGCATCCAACGGTGGCAGGGGGAGGAGCTGGGAAGGCCGGAGCTCGCCGGAGCAACGCTCGCGGCGGCGGTCGGAGCTCGGCTTCAATGCCGGGCTAGCTACAGAGCGCGGGGAGGCCACCTGAGGGCTCGGCGGCACCCTCGTGGCACCGGGAGTACGATGGGGTGCTCGATTTGGGCGGAGGAGGGCCGAGACGACGGCGGCGGCAAGAACGGCGGCGAGAGGCGTCGGCCGTGGTGGGGAACGGTGCTACGGCGCGCGGGCAGTTAAACGGGGAGGGGGAAGCGGTGGCGGAGCTCACCGCGGTTGCGGTGGCAGTCGAAGTGGACTCGGGGACGCACTGAAGCGGCCGGAGCATCGATGGGGATCCACGGCGGCCGGCGATGGAAAAGACGACGGCGGCGGCTCCACGGGGCGTCCGGAGGGGCCCGGCTTGACGGGGAGCTTCAGGGCGAGGGGGCGGAGCTCCTGCGCGTGTCGGGGAGGCGAGGGGAGACCGGTGGCGATGGCTATGGCGAACGGCGGCGGCGATGACGCTCGGGTGTGCGAGGGGGAGAGAGAACCAGGGGAGGGGGGAGGAATGAGGGAGAGTGAGAACGGTGCGGGGCAGCGCGTGGCGACGTCCGGTCCATCCAGAGCGACGAGGGGAGGACAGGCAGGCAGGGAGGGAGGAGGTGGTGCGGCGCGGCGGTGCGCGCGCGTCGGGCACGCGCCGTTCCCCTGTCGGGGAGGTAGACGACAGAGGAGGGGGGGAAACCAGGTGGGCTGGGCCGCCTGCTGGCTGGGCCGGCCTGCTGCGGCTGGGCTGCACAGGGGGGGGAAGGCCCAGGTAAACCCCTCCTTCTTTTATTTTTGTTTTCTAATTTTTCTGACATTTGTTTTGATTTAATAAATATATTAAATCATTTAATTTCCTTATGCTAATTTTTGCAGGAGCTAGATATATTATTCCAGAGCTCTTTTATAATTGGCATAATTTTTGGACCATATTTCATATATATAGAAATATATTTCCAATGCAAATATTTATCGAATTAATCCAAATGGCCAAAATAAATATCCATAAGCTCCTAAAAATATTGTTTTGATTTTTATCTCTGTCCAATATTTTCAGAGAGCAACATGAGCATTTTCTTGGACCCTTTTGGAGAAATTTTTATTTGGGTCATTTTCAAAAATGATTCTGAGGGTTCCACCAATCCTCATTTCAAATTTAAATGAAATTTAAATATGATGCACAAATGGCTAGCTAGTCTAAGTCATACCAGACTAGGGATGTGACACGGTATTTGTCCCCTCTCGATAGACGTGATACCGATGATGTGATCATTGACACTGATGAAGACTCAGTGTTATCTTCAGAAGTGCCAGGCAAGCAAAACCCCCTTGTTCATTCCGATAAAATCCCACTCTCTCGCTCCTGCTCTCTTTTACTGCATTAGGACAACACCGATTCATCTGTTACTTGCTGCGGTAGCCGAACCCCTTTATCCTTTGCATGACATGTCATTGCCACAGTAAATAGATGAAACCCACTAGCATGAGTAGGAGTTGTTTGAGCCCTGTTGTGCCTACTCATTCATGCTTGTTTGTCATGCCTGCTACTGCTTAGAGTTGAGTCAGGTCTGATTCATCGGGGATGAATCAGAGGTGTGTGAACATGTCCTACTGTGTGTGAGCTAAGTGGGTGAACACGATTTGGTAAAGGTAGCGGTGAGAGGCCATGTAGGAGTACATGGTGGTTTGTCTCATTGAAGCCGTCCTCAGGAACCGAGTTCTGTGTTTGTGATCCATGATTCAGCTACTACCACGAATTGGGCCCGAAACCAATGGACCCTCTCGGCTTCTTAATCACCCTTGTCCTCTGTCCAGGAGTTGCAAGTAGTTTCTGGTGTTTGTAGTATGCTGGAGGCCGTGCGCAGCGCTGACCGTAGGGGTGGGCTGTGATGCGGTAGGCACGTGGCCGGGTAAACCGGGCGCCCGTTTGGTGTCACGGAACCCTGTTCACATCATTTGGGGCTGTGAGCGAAACTCCGGCCGGATCTCCTCATGGATGGAACCCGAATAGGCGATAAACCTGGACTAGAGACTTGAGTGTTTAGGCAGGCCGTGGCCAACACCCACGTTGGGCTTCCGCTTGAAGGTTGCCGAGTACATGTCGTGTAAACGGCGGTAAGTGGTGAGAGCGTGTGTGAAGAAGTACACCCCTGCAGGGTTAATATGATCTATTCGAGTAGCCGTGTCCGCAGAAAAGGACTTCTGGGTTGCTTATATCAGTTCTTAGACAAGTGAAAGTGGATACTCTAAAATACGCAAGATAAGCGTGAGTGCTATGGATGGCATTCTCGTAGGGAGACGGGAGCGGTTCCATAGTGGTGTATTGGTTGGTGAATATGTGGACTCGTGTGCGCCACCTCAAAAGAGTTACTCGCAGTCGTAGTTTAGGATAGCCACCGAGTCAAAGCTGGCTTGCTGCAGTTAAACCCCACCACCCCTTTGTTGATAATGATGCATATGTTGATACTTCTGATGTAAGTCTTGCTGGGTACATTTGTACTCACGTTTGCCTATTTTATGTTTTTGTAGAGAGACTTCGGTCTCGCTAGTAGTTCCGCGTGGACTTCGACGCTTAGCTTGTTACCTCAGCTACGATCTTGTGCCTCGGCAGGATTGGTAGATAGTCAGACTTCTCAGCCTTTTTCATTTATAGATGTCTGTACTCAGACATGTTAAGCTTCCGCATGTGCTTTGACTTGTATGCTCTGATTGTTGGGTCATAAGACCCATGTTTGTGATATCTCGCTCCTCGGAGCCTATTGAATATTTACTTGTGTCGTAGAGTCAGGTTGTGATGCCTTGTTGTATTTGCACATATCGAGCATATTGTGTGTATGATTGAAATGCTTGGTATGTGTGGGATCTGACTATCTAGTTGTTTATCCTTAGTAGCCTCTCTTACCGGGAAATGTCTCCTAGTGTTTCCACCGAGCCATGGTAGCTTGCTACTGCTCCGGAACACTTAGGCTGGCCGGCATGTCTCTTTCCTCGTTCCTGTGTCTGTCCCTTCGGGGAAATGTCACGCATTGAGTACCAGAGGCCTGTTAGCCCGCTACAGCCCGGTTTACCGGAGTCCTGCTAGCCCAGTGCTACAGCCCGGACCCACTTGCTGATGACCGACACGTTCGATGCTGGGTCATGGATGCATGTCCCTGTAAGTCTGTGCCACTTTGGGTTTACGACTAGCCATGTCAGCCCGGACTCCTTATCATATGGATGCTAGCGACACTATCATATACATGTGCCAAAAGGCGCAAACAGTCCCGGGCAAAGGTAAGGCGACACCCGTGGGAATACCGTGCGTGAGGCCGCAAAATGATATGAGGTGTTACATGCTAGATCGATGTGGCATTTAGTCGGGGTCCTGACAGCGTTGGTATCAGAGCTTGACTGCCTGTAGGATTACCAAGCCAAACTGGTCGATGTTGAGTCTAGAAATTCTTTAGTTATATGTAGGGGAATTGATTGTGGGATGGAACGTAAGGCTCTTTTTACTCCTTATACCTCATGGCCTTCTGATCTGAGTCATCATCTTCTCTTCTACGTGGATTAAGAACTAGGCTATCTCTTCTTTCTATTAGGATCACGTGTTACTAATCAGTGGACTTATAAGATTGTTGGATTTAAGTCTCAGTTCAGTTCCTACTACTTCCGTATGTTAATTGTTGATCTCGGAACCTTGGTATTGTGCTTCTGAGTGGCCATGCCACCATTTCTGTAGCATGTCTCAAATCTTTTTGAGCAATTATAGCCGTTATGCTGTCCGAGTCGTCCCAGGTTTCTAAATAGTCTGATGCATTCGCAAAATCCTTTCCCTCTGGTTTCGATGTTCCTTTATGCCAGCTCAATCACACTAATTGTTGAGTTAAGGTATTCTATTGCCTTGACATTTATGTTGGAGTTATTATTATGACCCTAGGTGTCTCAGGGGATCATCTAGTGGTCTAGCCATGATTTGTGTCCTAGTGTGAAGATTCTGGCCTTTATTATCGAAAGCATCCTGTGATGCCATTTAGTTAGTAGGTATTCTATTCCTGGGTTCTTAAACCTGATATTCACCCTACTTACATCATGTTGATAGTGTTGCTAGTTCCTTTAGTATATTAGTAACCTTTGCGATAGTCCTTGAGGTCCGTGGTATATCGTTCTTCCAAATACCATGAACCATTATGGCAGAAGTTTGTTGGATCAAAAGATCACAACAGGCCCTCTATGAGTTCTCCATGCTATATTGTGACTCTGCCAGCTCAACCTTTCTGCATGGGTTATCCGGAAGAATTATGTTGAACTTTGTTCGGCATACCAACCCATGTATCCACAACTCAGAAAGTTATATGTTCCTTTGAGTTGTCCCTCTTTAGTTGTCTACTGACCTTCGTCTATCAATTGATAGTCAAGAGTATGCGTGCGTTCGTTTATCGATGCCTATTACTCTTGTGGTCCGTCAAGCCATTCTATTGCGGAATGACTAGGAGAAACAAACTCCAGTACCTCTTCCCTATCCAGGATTGGGTCAAAGAAGTTGTCCTCCGCAGATCAAATTGCTAATCCAGCTTTTGTTCTGCTCTACCTTGGAGTATTACATATTTTATATCGAGATTGTTATAGGAATTGCACACCATCCTATGAACTCTTGGTACAGTGATACTTCTTGCCATCATTGTTCATTCCTCGGTTCCTGTGTTATTGTAACCGGAATGCCGACAAATGAATCATGGCGTGTGAAATCAATATTGCTAGCAACTCTGTTGCTTGGTAGTTAAATGGACGATAACCTCATTCTTAGCGTGTTGATTATTGAATCGTCACCCTAAGATTGATTGTGCTACCTAGTCCCTATTTCTGGTGCACTCCTCGACCAATGAGTTAGGAATTATTTCAAGTCCTCACCCATTTGATCATGTCGTCTTTCCCTCAAAAGCAAGATTGTTCTCGAGCTTAGTAACATACCGGTGGTTCGTGACTTTCCAAATATCTTCTTGGAAGTGTTATCGGGTTGTCACCTGACTGTTATGTTGAGCTCGTGATCAAGTTGGTTTATCCTGTAAACCACCCTTTCTCCAAGAATCCGTGTTGGATACCCCTGAGCTAGTTGCTTAAGCTAGACAACAACCTGGAGAGTTGGAAGATAAATGCTTGCCTGACTTAGTTCATTCCAAAGGGATATTCTTGTGTAGTGTGTGTTGAAGAGAGATGATATCTTCATCGATTGGTCCATGTGATCAGTTATTGGACCTATTGCCTGATAAAAACTTTGATTTGAGTATGGGTTATCGTCAAATCAAATCAGAACCAATGATGTTCGTAATGTTGTCTTACTCGTGGTTGATCCCTCGAGCATACACCATTATATCTTTTGGGTCTGACCAATGCTATCACTTGTTCACTTAACTATGGAATTCCTTTTAAAAGGAAACCCAGATGAATTGTTGTTGTGCCCATTCACAACATCCTTGTCTTCCCCATAATTTTGCTGAACATTAAGCTAGTGTTGGAAACTTTTGAAAGCATTTGTTCATGCTAGCTCATGAAGCATATGTCCGGATGTAAGAAGTGATTCCTCTAGTTCATGTGCATTTGATGCAAGTTACCGCCGTGGACTCGAGAAAGTCAATGTTGCTTCCTCTGGAATCATCGCAAGTCAGTCATGCACACGTGCGAAGCATTCTGTGGTCTGGAGACTTGCAACCTTCATTCCATATGTGTATCCTAGCACACCAAGCCACTGACTGATTTGTTCAAGGAGAAGGAGTATCTTCATAAGAGCTAATCCGGACTTATGAAAGAACTTCGATATCCTCGTTGATGGTTCCCAACCAGAACTCGGTAGTGTTTTATTGTAAGACTACCATGTGGGCATGCTTGTCTGGGACAACGTGTTCACATGTTTGTAGCAGAACCAGCTCATGTTTTGGAGCTTGCTATCGTAGTTCATCTCCCGAGAATCCCGCAACGTCATCTCGTCGATTTGTGTTGCAAACTTTCATTTTTCTTCCTAGACTCGATGAGCCTGGAATATCCTGACACCAACCAGATCTGAATCTCAGGCAGATATGATGGTTGGAACATTTCCCCAAGAACTATAATATTGGTCTCTCGATAACCGGTAAGGTGGATGTCGTGGCCAACACACCCAGCCGGAAGACCTCCTGTTGTAGAATCTTGATTTGAGGAAGTTGGCCACCTCCCCATAGGGATTTCGTAGGATTTACTCCCTAGTTGCCCCTATGGATTTCTGTGTTCTGAAGTCCGACCTTTTTACTTGATGTTCTAGATATCAAACCATATCTATGAATGGGTTACACTAGCACATCAAGGAGAACATTAGAAGCGGAGTGCTAAATCTCTCTCGGTCGATCATCCAGATTTTAGTTCCTTGGCCCCGCCAAGGGTGAAATCTGAGAAGGTGTTATCTTCCTTTGCATCTGCATCCTCCATCACCATTCATCATGGTAGTAAGTTGTGTTACCGGACCCTTGACATGGATGTTGGTAAAACCTTGATGATTATGGAATTGCTCAAGTTCTTGAGAGCACGCGCAAGTGCTAGGTTTGATCGTCGGCATTAACTGTATAGCGCTCTCAGTTTCCTCGGTTATGCTATAACCATTCCAATAGTGGGATAACTCTCTATTGTTGAGCCTCTCCCCAGTTACTAGAATCATTCCATCATTTGCATTTTGTTCCCAGTTTGCACCGCCAATGTGCCATTCTACCGTGGGTCTCTTCCATTTCCGGTGATAAGCAAATTCATCCATTGCGTTGTCTTCAACAAGGTAATCCACATCATCCAAGTCCGAGTATGCCATTCTACTGACCCCCTCCAAACGATCGCTTGAGAATTGCCTTAGGCTGGTATAAAGGTTTTCAATGATCTCTGAATCAAAGGTAATTCTTTTTGCCACTTAAGGAAATAATCTACGAATCACCCTCCTCCAGGATGTTTCGTCGTGGTATCATGGCAACTCAACTCCTCGCTACGTGGACAATCGTTTACCACCTTCTTAAGTGTGGAATTGTTGTCCACCTAGTGAACCTTCGTCATCCGTTTCTTTCCACCCCTCTTGATGTGTATCTCGTGTCTCAACCCGAGAGATGGTCCTATGTCTCATTCTGTGAGTTGTTCGATCTTCGAGAAGATCGACCCTTATAGAGTCTCCTTCTTCCCTCCATGTCATGTTGACAGGATTTCTCAGAGCAAGACTTCAAGACAATGATGGTGATCGAATCAACGTTCCTATGAAGTGCAACCTGGATCGTGAAGATTGTACTAGTTGCGTTCCCCCTTCACCTTACCCTACGCTTGAATCTCGGGACGAGATTTTTGTTTAGTGGGGGTGAGTTGTCACATCCCTGGTCCTGTTATGCACTAGGCTAGACCTCATGTGAGCATCATGTTTTAATTCAAATGAAATTTGAATTGAGGAATTTTCAAAGCCTCGGAAACCTTCTAAAAATGATCAACATTAAAATCTCCTCAAAGAAGTCCAAGAAAATGTTCCTCTTAGTCTCTGAAAATATTGCAAAGAGGTAAAACTCAAAACAATATTTTTGGTATCTCAGAGTTAATTATTTTGGGCCTTTGAATTAAATAAATAGCTATTTGCATTGGATATATATTTGATATATAAATAATATATGCCCAACAATTACTGGAACATTTTATGTGGTTTGGTATATTTTAACTCTAGCCACATAACTATTTTCAGGATTTTATAAAATGGTTTAGTATTTTACTAAACTAAAACAACACAGAACAAAATAGATAAATAAAAACAGAAATAGAAAGAGAGAGAAGGACTACCTGGCGCTCACCTGGTAGCCCACCTGGCCCAGCAGCACGGCCCAGCCCATCTCCA
>NC_041381.1:397032869-397045607 GCF_002162155.2 Triticum dicoccoides
CCGAACGGACCCGTCACCACCGACGCCGTTCGCCGCGGCCACAACCACCGCCTCGCCTCCCCGACGCCTCCCAAAGCCCCGCCGGTCCTCCCTCTTCCTCCTCACCAAGACGGAAGGCGCCGGAAGCCCTGGATGGGGCCAGCTTCGCCGTTCCCCTCCTCGGCCACCGCGGATCGCCGCCGTCAAATTCGTCCCCGGCCGGCCTCCCTCAAGCTCGCCGTCCACCTCTACAGGGTCTACGTGAGCTCTCCGTCCGTTTCCCCCTCTCTGTTTCGTCGTTCGCGCACCGTAGCTAGGTTATCCACCAAGACCGAAACCCCATCGCCGCCGGCCATGGCGCCGCCGTGGCCAGGGCCACCGCAGCCCGCGCCTGAGCACGTCACCGTGCTCGGTGAACCCCCAGGAGCACGTAGCCCTCCTCGTTTACTCCTCTAGTGCGCCGTAGCTTCGCCACCGTTCGCGCCCGAACTCCGGCCACCACGGAAGTGCTCGCCGCCGTCGTCTCCGGCCACCCCGCGGCCCCTCGTGCAGCCAGCTAGGTTCGGCCGTGTACGGGCTACCTTCTGGTGGCCTTCGCGCGTCCAGCCGCCGCCCGTAGCGCAACCCCGGTGAACATCCGCCGCGTTTCGGATCGCCGCCGGCCGAACTCCGGTGGCCAGTAACGTGGCGCTGTCATTAGCCACTAATGACGCACTAACCAACCCCCTAGGCCACTGACTGTGGGCCCCACCCCTGGTCAAACCCCAGTCAGCGCTGGGTTTGACCGGGATTAGGTCCTGTGTCACTGACGTGTGGCCCCCACACGTCAGGTTTGACCCGAGCCAGCCCAGTTGACCCTGCTGACGTCACCGTGACGTGGTGCTGATGCCATAATTCATTTCTGGATTTATATTATTCAGGAAATTCTAGAAAATTGTAAAAACTTCTAAAAATCATAGAAATTCAACCGTAGCTTTATATATGAAAAATTATCAGAAAAATTCAAGGAATCCATCTGTACCATTTTCATGCATGTTAGAACAACTTATAGCTGCTGTTTAGCACAAATCAATTAAATGGCATTTGAATAATCACATATGGAGTTTGAATTTGAATCTTGTATTCAATCCAACTTCATTTAATCTGTTGCTAGTTGCATTAGCCCAAAACACATTCATTTTGCCATGTCATGATCATGCATCATATTGTGCATTGCATTGATTGTGTTCCCTTCTGTGTTGCCGGTATTTGTCCCCTCTCGATAGACGTGATACCGATGATGTGATCGTTGACACTGATGAAGACTCAATGTTATCTTCAGAAGTGCCAGGCAAGCAAAACCCCCTTGTTCATTCCGATAAAATCCCACTCTCTCGCTCCTGCTCTCTTTTACTGCATTAGGACAACACCGATTCATCTGTTACTTGCTGCGGTAGCCGAACCCCTTTATCCTTTGCATGAGCTGTCATTGCCACAGTAAATAGATGAAACCCACTAGCATGAGTAGGAGTTGTTTGAGCCCTGTTGTGCCTACTCATTCATGCTTGTTTGTCATGCCTGCTACTGCTTAGAGTTGAGTCAGGTCTGATTCATCGGGGATGAATCAGAGGTGTGTGAACATGTCCTACTGTGTGTGAGCTAAGTGTGTGAACACGATTTGGTAAAGGTAGCGGTGAGAGGTCATGTAGGAGTACATGGTGGGTTGTCTCATTGAAGCCGTCCTCAGGAACCGAGTTCTGTGTTTGTGATCCATGATTCAGCTACTACCACGCATTGGGCCCGAAACCAATGGACCCTCTCGGCTTCTTAATCACCCTTGTCCTCTGTCCAGGAGTTGCAAGTAGTTTCTGGTGTTTGTAGTATGTTGGAGGCCGTGCGTAGCGCTGACCGTAGGGGTGGGCTGTGATGCGGTAGGCACGTGGCCGGGTAAACCGGGCGCCCGTTTGGTGTCACAGAACCCTGTTCACATCGTTTGGGGCTATGAGCGAAACTCCGGCCGGATCTCCTCATGGATGGAACCCGAATAGGCGATAAACCTGGACTAGAGACTTGAGTGTTTAGGCAGGCCGTGGCCGACACCCACGTTGGGCTTCCGCTTGAAGGTTGCCGAGTACATGTCGTGTAAACGGCGGTAAGTGGTGAGAGCATGTGTGAAGAAGTACACCCCGCGGAAAAGGACTTCTGGGTTGCTTATATCAGTTCATAGACAAGTGAAAGTGGATACTCTAAAATACGCAAGATTAGCGTGAGTGCTATGGATGGCGTTCTCGTAGGGAGACGGGAGCGGTTCCATAGTGGTGTATTGGTTGGTGAATATGTGGACTCGTGTGCGCCACCTCAAAAGAGTTACTCGCAGTCGTAGTTTAGGATAGCCACCGAGTCAAAGCTGGCTTGCTGCAGTTAAACCCCACCACCCCTTTGTTGATAATGATGCATATGTAGATAGTTCTGATGTAAGACTTGCTGGGTACATTTGTACTCACGTTTGCCTATTTTATGTTTTTGCAGAGAGACTTCGGTCTCGCTAGTAGTTCCGCGTGGACTTCGACGTTTAGCTTGTTACCTCAGCTACGATCTTGTGCCTCGGCAGGATTGGTAGATAGTCAGGCTTCTCAGCCTTTTTCATTTATAGATGTCTGTACTCAGACATGTTAAGCTTTCGCATGTGCTTTGACTTGTATGCTCTAATTGTTGGGTCATAAGACCCATGTTTGTGATATCTCGCTCCTCGGAGCCTATTGAATATTTACTTGTGTCGTAGAGTCAGGTTGTGATGCCTTGTTGTATTTCCACATATCGAGCATATTGTGTGTATGATTGAAATGCTTGGTATGTGTGGGATCTGACTATCTAGTTGTTTATCCTTAGTAGCCTCTCTTACCGGGAAATGTCTCCTAGTGTTTCCACCGAGCCATGGTAGCTTGCTACTACTCCGGAACACTTAGGCTGGCCGGCATGTGTCTTTCCTTGTTCCTGTGTCTGTCCCTTCGGGGAAATGTCACACATTGAGTACCGGAGGCCTGTTAGCCCGCTACAGCCCGGTTTACCGGAGTCCTGCTAGCCCAGTGCTACAGCCCAGACCCACTTGTTGATGACCGACACGTTCGATGCTGGGTCATGGATGCCCGTCCCTGTAAGTCTGTGCCACTTTGGGTTTACGACTAGCCATGTTAGCCCGGACTCCTTATCATATGGATGCTAGCGACACTATCATATACGTGTGCCAAAAGGTGCAAACGGTCCCGGTCAAAGGTAAGGCGACACCCGTGGGAATACCGTGCGTGAGGCCGCAAAATGATATGAGGTGTTACATGCTAGATCGATGTGGCATTGAGTCGGGGTCCTGACATGTAGCCATGATGGTCTCTTTTTAGCGGAGTCCGGGAAGTGAACACGGTTTTGGGTTATGTTTGACGTAAGTAGGAGTTCAGGATCACCTCTTGATCATTACTAGTTGACGACCGTTCCGCTTGCTCTCTTCTCGCTCTTATTTGCGTATGTTAGCCACCATATATGCTTAGTCGCTGCTGCAGCCTCACCACTTTACCCCTTCCTTTCCTATTAAGCTTTACTAGTCTTGACACCCATGGTAATGGGATTGCTGAGTCCTCGTGGCTCATAGATTACTACAACACCAATTGCAGGTACAGGTTATGCGATGATTATGACGCGAGAGCGATGCTTGCTTGCGTTGAGTTCTTCTTCTGCTTCTTCGATCAGGGGAAAGGTTCCAGGTCGGCAGCCTGGGCTAGCAGGGTGGATGTCGTTTGAGTTTCTGTTTGTGTTTCATCCGTAGTCGGATGATGCTCTTATGTATTGTGATGTTGTATTCGTGTGGCATTGTATGCCTTATGTATGTATCCCCATCTATTATGTAATGTCGATGTAATGATATCCACCTTGCAAAAGCGTTTTCAATATGCGGGTCTATCCTTGGTGGGACCTTCGAGTTCCTTTTGGATAGGGTCGCATATTGGGCGTGACAAGTTGGTATCAGAGCCTCGACCGACCATAGGAGCCCCCTTGATTTTTGGCTGTTGTTGAGTCTAGAAGAAAACTATTTTGAGTCTTAGGATTATATATATATCGGAGAGTAGGATTCTTTTTACTCCTCAACCCCTTCGTCGCTCTGGTGAGGTCTCCTGACGTAGATGTTTTGACTTTCCTCTCCTCAAATTTCACTAAAATAAATTTAGGATCACACGTGTCAGGACCCCGACTCAATGCCAGATCGATCTAGCATGTAACACTTCATATCACTTTGCGACCTCACGCACGGTATTCCCACGGGTGTCGCCTTACCTTTGCCCAGGACCGTTTGCGCCTTTTGGCACACGTATATGACAGTGTCGCTAGCATCCATATGATAAGGAGCCCGGGCTGACATGGCTAGTCGTAAACCCAAAGTGGCACAAACTTACAGGGACAGGCATCCATGACCCAACATCGAACGTGTCGGTCATCAGCGAGTGAATCCAGGCTGTAGCACTGGGCTAGCAGGACTCCGGTGAACCGGGCTGTAGCGGGCAAACAGGACTCCGGTATTCATCGCGTGACATTTCCCCGAAGGGACAGACACATGAACGAAGAAGGACACATGCCGGCCAGCCTAAGTGTTCCGGAGCAGCAGCAAGCTACCATGGCTCAGTGGAAACACTAGGAGACATTTCCCGGTAAGAGAGGCTACTAAGGATAAACAACTAGATAGCCAGATCCCACACATACCAAGCATTTCAATAACATACACACAATATGCTCGATATGTGCAAATACAACATGGCATCACAACATGACTCTACGACACAAGTAAATATTCAATAGGCTCCGAGGAGCGAGATATTACAAACATGGGTCTTATGACCCAACAATCAGAGCATACAAGTCAAAGCACATGTGGAAGCTTAACATGTCTGAGTACAGACATCTATAAATGAAAAAGGCTGAGAAGCCTGACTATCTACCAATCCTGCCGAGGCACAAGATCGTAGCTGAGGTAACAAGCTAAACGTCGAAGTCCACGCGGAACTACTAGCGAGACCGAAGTCTCTCTGCAAAAACATAAAATAGGCAAACGTGAGTACAAGTGTACCCAGCAAGACTTACATCAGAACTATCTACATATGCATCATTATCAACAAAGGGGTGGTGGGGTTTAACTGCAGCAAGCCAGCTTTGACTCGGTGGCTATCCTAAACTACGACTGCGAGTAACTCTTTTGAGGTGGTGCACACGAGTCCACATATTCACCAACCAATACACCACTATGGAACCGCTCCCGTCTCCCTACGAGAACGCCATCCATAGCACTCACGCTTATCTTGCGTATTTTAGAGTATCCACTTTCACTTGTCTATGAACTGATATACGTAACCCAGAAGTCCTTTACCGCGGACACGGCTATTCGAATAGATGATGTTAACCCTGCAGGGGTGTACTTCTTCACACACGCTCTCACCACTTACCGCCGTTTACACGACATGTACTCGGCAACCTTCAAGCGGAAGCCCAACGTGGGTGTCGGCCACGGCCTGCCTAAACACTCAAGTCTCTAGTCCAGGTTTATCGCCTATTCGGGTTCCATCCATGAGGAGATCCGGCCGGAGTTTCGCTCACAGCCCCAAACGATGTGAACAGGGTTCCGTGACACCAAACGGGCGCCCGGTTTACCCGGCCACGTGCCTACCGCATCACAGCCCACCCCTACAGTCAGCGCTGCGCACGGCCTCCAGCATACTACAAACACCAGAAACTACTTGCAACTCCTGGACTGAGGACAAGGGTGATTAAGAAGCCGAGAGGGTCCATTGGTTTCGGGCCCAATGCGTGGTAGTAGCTGAATCATGGATCACAAACACAGAACTCAATTCCTGAGGACGGCTGCAATGAGACAACCCACCATGTACTCCTACATGGCCTCTCACCGCTACCTTTACGAAATCGTGTTCACACACTTAGCTCACACACAGTAGGACATGTTCACACACCTCTGATTCATCCCCGATGAATCAGACCTGACTCAACTCTAAGCAGTAACAGGCATGACAAACAAGCATGAATGAGTAGGCACATCAGGGCTCAAACAACTCCTACTCATGCTAGTGGGTTTCATCTATTTACTGTGGCAATGACAGGTCATGCAGAGAATAAAGGGGTTCAGCTACCGCAGCAAGTAACAGATGAATCGGTGTTGTCCTAATGCATTAAAAGAGAGCAGGAGCGAGAGAGTAGGATTGTATCGGAATGAACAAGGGGGTTTTGCTTGCCTGGCACTTCTGAAGATAACATTGAGTCTTCATCAGTGTCAACGATCACATCATCGGTATCACGTCTATCGAGAGGGGACAAATACCGGCAACACAGAAGGGAACACAATCAATGCAATGCACAATATGATGCATGATCATGACATGGCAAAATGAATGTGTTTTGGGCTAATGCAACTAGCAACAGATTAAATGAAGTTGGTTTGAATACAAGATTCAAATTCAAACTCCATATGTGATTATTCAAATGCCATTTAATTGATTTGTGCTAAAAAGCAGCTATAAGTTGTTCTAACATGCATGAAAATGGTACAGATGGATTCCTTGAATTTTTTTGATACTTTTTCATATATAAATTATTTAATTTGGAGTTACGGTTAATTTTCTATGATTTATTGAAGTTTAGGGCATTTTCTGAAAATAATAAATCATTTAAGAATTATCTAAATTCTAGAAAACATTTACTGCGTCAGCAGTGCGTCACCGTGACGTCAGCAGGTCAACAGACGCTGCTGCTGGTCAAACCTGACGTGTGGGGGCCACACGTCAGTGACACAGGGCTGTTTAACTCACTGATAGGTGGGACCGGTCAACGGCCACGTCAGCTAGGTCAACTCCGACGCGTGGGGCCACTGTGGTTAACTTAAACTAAACAGGGGTTAAACCGTGGTTAGTTAAGGGCGTGGGGCCCATATGTCATCGACACACGACACTGACTAAACGCGATTAGCACCTAAACTAATGGTGCCACGTCAGCCACCGGAGACCAGCCGGCGGCAACCACAGGACACGGCGGGGGCACGCCGGACTTACGCTAGAGGCGTCAGCTTGGCGCGCTGAGGGCACCAGGGGATGGCCCTTCCTCTCGCGCATCCAGAGGACCAAGTGGGAGGTCGTGGGGTCGCTGGAACTCATGCCGGCGACGAGCTTTGGCGGCGATGGTGTTCGGTGGTGCTCGGGCGCGTCGCTACGGTGCATCAGTGAGCAAATGGAGAGGCTGGGCAGCACCTGCTAGAGATGGGGAGCACTAAGAGCAGCACAGTGAGGCCAGGGGAGCACGGAGGCTATGCGTGCAGCAGCAATGGCGGACGGTGGCTTCGGTGCTCGTGGGGAACGGCGCTACGGCACGGAGGAGAGCATGCTGAGTTAGGGGAGAAGGTCAGTGGCTCACGGTGATGATGAGGGGACGCTCGGCGAGGTCGGGGACGGTCCGGAGCCGACGAATTTGACGAAGATGGCCGGCGGTCCCGAGGTTGAAGAAGACATCGAGGGCGGTGTTGCGGCACGTCCGGGGCCTCGTGGCTCGTTGAGGAGGTAGAGGACGAAGTGGCAGAGTTTCTGGGTGCGTCGGTGAGGCGTGGGGTGGCCGGTGGCCGTGGTGGCAGCGAACGGCGGCGTCGGGTGCGCTCGGGTGTGGCGCGGCAGAGAGCAGAGGAGGGGGGGAAGAAGCGCGGGAGGAAGTGAGAGGGGTCCACGGGGTGGCGTGGCGCTGCAGGAGACGTCCCGGGGGAGGAGGAGGCAGCCAGGCAGGGAGGAGCTGGCCTCCTCGGCCGCGCGCGTACGAGCACGCAGCTGCTCCCACTGGCAAGAGGAAGACGACAGGAGGGAAAACGTTGGTGGGCTGAGCCGGCCACTTGGGCTGCCGGCTGAACAGGTAAGCGGCCCAGGTAGTATCCCTTTTTATTTCTGTTTTTATTTATCTATTTTGTTCTGTGTTGTTTTAGTTTAGTAAAATACTAAACCATTTTATAAAATCCTGAAAATAGTTATGTGGCTAGAGTTAAAATATACCAAACCACATAAAATGTTCCAGTAATTATTGGACATATATTATTTATATATCAAATATATATCCAATGCAAATAGCTATTTATTTAATTCAAAGGCCCAAAATAATTAACTCTGAGATACCAAAAATATTGTTTTGAGTTTTACCTCTTTGCAATATTTTCAGAGACTAAGAGGAACATTTTCTTGGACTTCTTTGAGGAGATTTTAATGTTGATCATTTTTAGAAGGTTTCTGAGGCTTTGAAAATTCCTCAATTCAAATTTCATTTGAATTAAAACATGATGCTCACATGAGGTCTAGCCTAGTGCATAACAGGACCAGGGATGTGACAACGCAGGTATCTTGGAATCGTTCCGATGGTTTTGTGACGAGAACATTGTTCTTGGTGCCTCCTATCTATTATGTGGCATTGACCCGTGGAGTTGAGCTCCGAGGTGTTGTCGTCACAATTTTATCATTGCAGTTCTAGAATACCTGAGTTTTGCCGACATCGAAAACCTCTTTTATGCAGTTGTTGGTGAGATAACCTCGACGTCACCCAGTACTGGGGAGTTCGGGAGTATTGCCATAACTCGTATAACGGATGCTTTTCGAAGGTTGAGGTACACGATTTCTGAAGGTTTCTTGGTTATGTGTTGACGGATGGATACAGCTTGGATGTAGGTATTGTTAGTTTGGGTGAGATATATTGCTTCCCTGTATCCCCAACACCAGATTGCATAACCAGAAAGTTTCGGGAGTTTTATAGGTGGGAATTCAAGTAGCTCCTAGAATATCTTTCCGACAGATGCATGATATGGGATTGGGTAAATCTCTATTATATGTATTTGTTCCGGCTAATTCTGCAAGCCAAATCCTTTGTTTTGTTTTATTTGTGGTATTCGAGCTGCTTCGAAGTCAAATGTTGAATCCATGCCTTTCAAGCGGTGTTCTCATATTTCTATGGGAGTGCTAATCCTTCTTGATCATTGAGTTGTCATGTCAATTCTTTTTCAACCGGTGTGCTTCTCTTCAAGTGGATCCGATCTTTTCAACATCTGCAAGATTAACTCTAAGTTTTCTCACCGGTGTTTGTTTCATCCATCCCAAGTTGCCTTTGTTTTCCTGCCCTCCCACCCTTTTCTTCAAGGACTCATATATTTTAATCAAGTATCCATTTATTCATATGAAGTCTCTTCACTCTTTTCAATCAATGTTCCTATCTGGTGATTCTCACGAAGATACTAACGGAGTTTCAAGTTCATCATTCTTCATTCTCGTATTCTTCTCCGGTGGATTAATTTCAAGCTTTCAGTGTGGATCATATCCCTTTTCCTCATTTCAAATGCTATCCCATGCCGGTGCATCTCATAATCGTTCACCTCTCTCTATTCATATCCGGAGTGCTGAAGATATCTTAGAAGATTCGTGCTTCCATTCTCTATCTGTTCAAGTTATTTTGAGGTTGTTATCTCATTCAAGCTATTTAATTCAACCGGTGCAATCTCTCTTTAAAATCAATTGTTCATCGGTGTATCTTTTAGTGGGCCCTAACCCACAGGTATTTTTCCAGGATCTTACCTGACTCTTCTAATTATCCCGGAGCCATTCCCAAAGTCTTTCAAAGTTTGACGTAAGAATGAATTATCATCAGTCATATGTCTTTCTCCAAGATCTTTCAAATTCTTTTCATCGTTGGCTCAACCCCCTTCGTTTTTCATTCTCCCGGAGTATCTCAACAATTCATGGTGGTGTTTCTCCTCGTCATTCTCGGATTTTGAAGACCGAAGAAGAGTTTTCCTCCAAATCTTATCCGTTCTCTCAAAGACTCGTGATTCTAGCTTAATGCTATCCTCATAATTGTTTTGATTGTGACAATACTTTTCTTACCATCTGGAGCATTTCATGAGTTGTTTCCATTTCTTTCCTCCGAAGGCCATCATGTCATAATTCTTCATTCTCAGCGTGTAGCTATCATTCTCCAAATCTTACCGGTGCATCGTTTAAATAACCTCTAATCAGCTCGTGATCTCTTCGTTCTCTTGTATCAAATTCCCTCAAGTATTTTCATTCGTTCTCTAATTTTTACCAGTGATTCACCCCTTTACTTCTTTCATTTTCTATTCTTACGGTGGTCCATTCAAGATTCATCTTCTCTTGTTATCGTATCATTTCATTCGTTGTTTCCAATCCCACCGGTGGTTCCATCTAGACCTTCTCAAGTTGGTGCTATATCTCTCTTAATTCTTTCTATGAGAATAAGTAGTATACCAAATACGTTGCTTGTCATCAATTTAAATGGGTGAAGGATAGGCATGACATAATTCTTATTCTTGTTTCATCCAAGTGATTAATTCCTTCTTCCGGAGATTGTTCATGATGAAGTAATTCTCGGTTCTAGTATTCATCTTTTCTTTCCGGAGTTCCAAGTTCTCTCGGTTATATCATCGCAAAGCTCCATCTAAATCATTGCAAGGCTTCACCTTGTGTTTCCAACTTCTCTTTCTTTGTTATCATCCTTTGATTTTATTACCGGAGTTCTCACGAAGGCTCAACATGGCGGTTCGTCAAGGATTCTTTTCAATCTTCAATTGTTCTTCAAGATTTCTCTCGAAGTTATGATCTGCTAAGATATACTCTAAAATAAACATGGTGCTCAACACATGTCTTGTTTTGAGGAGTTCAAGTATTCTTCTTTTGCATTTCGAAGTGCAATTCGTTCTACCTTATCTCTTGAGGTGGTGTTATGTCATTCTTGACAATTTGAGTTCGTGTTTCATGACTCACATGTTGTCAAGAATGAGATATGTTAAAAACCATCATTTTTCTCTTCGATCATGAGGTATTTTAAATCCATCAATCTCTTTGTTGGAGTTATCTTGGGTTATATTTCACCTAAAGCCTTCCATTGGGAATGTTGCTATTTGTGGTGCTTATCATTGATCCAAGCTTTCTCCATATCCTTCTCGGTGAAAGAGGTTTTTCATCTCTTCGTTGATCTCAAACAAGCAATTGTTTTTCGTTAGTGGCAGAATGTCATCTCATAGTCTTGCAATGTTTCCATAAGCCCACTACAAGCTTATTCTTTTTGTTGTTGGTTTTCCAACAACCCCGTTGTAACCATCTTGGAAGGGTACTTTTCAAGCTCATTTGTGGCACAAGTTGTCATTTTCTATATTTCATTACAGAGTCATTGTGATGTTGCTCTCCTCACCCATTCCCGCGTTTGGTCAAGTCATGTTCTTTTCGTGCTTATCCATTTAACCGGAGTGTTGTGTTCTCATTCAAGTTCTTTCATCTTGTCAAGTTTGCCCCCCTTCACAACTGGAGTGCTGTCTGAAATCTTTCTTACCCCTTGTGCCATTTTTTTCAATAGTTCCGGAGGCAGTGTGTTGTTCATTTCATCAAGTATCCTCTCATCTTGTCAAGTTCATGTTCTATTCCTTCCATGTTCAACTGGAGTGCTGCCCGAATTCTTCCTCTCTCATCTTGTTGTAACCGGAGTGGTTTTGAACCCTATCTTGTCAATTAAACTCTTGATTCATGTCTTTGCAACCTTCAAGTTATCATAATGTTCCTTGTTCCTCTTTTCTAACGGATTGTTTGCAATCTTGTTCATCTCTAATTGCTCAACCTCTCAAGGTTCGTGGTTTCACTCATTGGTCGAAGAAGCAACTTAGTTTTACCGCTTATCTTCCTCTTCCTTTTCCCTCCCGTGCCATCCTAGATCTCAGGACGAGATCCTATCGTAGTGGTGGAGTGTTGTAACGCCCCGGATACAACTTTCCATATTTGTAACTCCAACTCTTGCCTTTTCCGGAGATGCTATATGATTTTTCCTTCGTGGTTGGGTTTTATCTGTTGTTTTGCATTTTGTTCTTGTTATGCATCTCATCTCATGTCATCATCTGCATTTCATCTGCATGTTTTTCAAAACTTGCATCCGTTCGTGTTCCGCCGGTTCTCTCCGTTGTCCGTTCTGAGTCTAGACCACACTTGCACGCGCCCGCGGCACATCCGAAATATTATTTTATAAGTGGCATAAAAATGTTCTCGGAATGGGTTGCAACTTGTCGTGCGGTCTTATTATAGTGTAGACAGGCCGCCTGCCAAGTTTCGTCGCATTCGGAGTCCATTTGATAGCCCAACCGTTAAACCTACAACCGCAATATAGCCGGTCTATCGTCGGACGTTTTCGGTCTCCGAAAACCCTGCCGAGCTGCTTTCCTCTTCTCTTCTCTCAGCCCTCCTGCAGCCCACCTAGGCCTGCCAAACCCCCCTCGCGATCAGATCCGTCAGATTACGATCGGAGGCTCCGAAACGGTCTCAAAGCCCCCTAACCCTAGCCACCTACCCTATATAATCAACCCCTAGTCCATTTTTGGGCATTTCCTAGCCTCCACCTATCCCTAGCCTTCTCCCACCTCGCAGCCTCCGCCCCCTCCTCGAAAATCGCGCCCCAATCATCAGCCGCCGCCGCCTCCTTGATTTCCGGCGCTAACCAGCCTCCCTCCGCCACTTGGCGCCGCCCTAGAGGTCAGCCGCCACCGCGCCGTCGCCCTCCACCTCTCCCTGCGCGCCACCTCGCCTCCCCCAGCGCGCCTCCTCCACCTCAGGCCCGCGAGGCCCAGATCGGGGCCCGCCGAAGCCCATCTGGGCCCAGCTCCCGCTTGCCTGCACCCGAGCGCCTCCGCTCGCAGCACCCCGCCGCGTGGCCGTCCGCCAG
>NC_041381.1:397045965-397083896 GCF_002162155.2 Triticum dicoccoides
GCGCCACCTCGCCGGTGCGCCGCCCCGGCCACCGAACTGCTCCGCCGCCGCCGCCGACCAGGTCGCGCCTCCCCGTCTCCTCCTTCCTCCCTGTCTCACCTTCTCTCTCTCACTCGTGGCCAGGGCCACTGCTTCTTCTCGGAGGAACCATGCCGCCAGAGCTCCTCGTCACCAGAAACCGTGTCCCCGACAGTCGGCGCTCGCCGGATCTGGCATCCCCGCCCTGGATCCGCCTCCTCCACCGCCTATCACTCCGTTCCTCGTCGAGCCACCGCCCCTGCCGGCGACCTCGCCAGAAGCCGCGTCGCCCGTGCAAGGCCTCCTCTGCCCCATCTCCTGCAACCGCGGCCCAGCATCACCAGTGTCCGCCAGATCCAGTCGGCCCGCGTCGGCCTCCCCAGCTGCAGCCCAGCTTCTCCACCGAACCGGCCCAAGGCCCAGGGTGAGCAGCCCCCTCCAGATCCCCCTCCTGTGCACTGTTGGGCCAATCAGATTCGTCCCATGTCATATTTTTTCCCGTTATGCGAATTTGCCTATTATCCAGAAAACTGTATTTTTACAGATTGGACCCTAAACTTCATGCATATAATAACCCATGAACCGTGCATCGGATTAAAATAATTTATACATGAAAAATGCTTAGAATTTTGTGTAGATTAATAATATGCTATTTTCATCCCATGTTAAAATGTTTAACTTGCTGTTTATTTAAATTTGCTAATATGCCATGCTAAAATGCTTTAATTCATAACTAAATAACCGTAGCTCGGTTTTAATTAAACTTTATATGTAAATGGGGTGGAAAAATGCCTAGTTTAACATGGTGCACTTTGTTTTACTTTTTAACAACTCTAAAATATGGTTTAGGGTAGAACAGTACCAAATTCATAATATGCACATGAGGATTTTCCGGAATTGTTGTTTTGTTATTTCTGGCCTCATTTAAACTTGCCTAAATAGATGACTTTCTTATGCTTCACCCCCTTGCCATGCTAATAACATTTAATATTGTTGGGTACATAACCGGGAGTGAACTAAATAATTGATGTGGTGTTTTGCATGTTGAGCTCCACTTAATTTGTAGGATTGTTTGTGCACTTTGCCATTCCATGCCTCATTAAACCGGACATGCATCATACTTGTTTGTGCATCATGCCATGTTTATGCTTGTGCATTTACCATGTTGTTTGTTTCTTTCC
This sequence comes from Triticum dicoccoides, assembly GCF_002162155.2. Taxonomy (NCBI): domain Eukaryota; kingdom Viridiplantae; phylum Streptophyta; class Magnoliopsida; order Poales; family Poaceae; genus Triticum; species Triticum dicoccoides. The sequence continues at coordinate 397,047,165 of NC_041381.1, forward strand.
GGTGTTGCTTCTTAGTTCCGGTAATGTTGCGATTGTGAGGATTCGTTCGACTACGTCCGCTTGTCTTCTTCATGGACTCGTTCTTCTTCCTAGCGGGATTTCAGGCAAGATGACCGCTACCCTGGATCTCAATACTATCATTGCTATGCTAGTTGATTCGTTCTATCGCTATGCTGCGCTACCTATCACTTGTTCTTCAAGCCTTCCCAAATTGCCATGAACCTCTAACCTTTGACACCCTTCCTAGCAAACCGTTGTTTGGCTATGTTGCCGCTTTTTCTCAGCCCCTCTTATAGCGTTGCTAGTTGCAGGTGAAGTTGAAGATTTCTCCATGGTGGACAGGGTTTTGTTGGGATATCACAATATCTCTTATTTAATTAATGCATCTATATATTTGGTAAAGGGTGGAAGGCTCGGCCTTATGCCTGGTGTTTTGTTCCACTCTTGCCGCCCTAGTTTCCGTCATACCGGTGTTATGTTCCCGAATTTTGCGATCCTTACGCGGTCGGGTGATTTATGGGACCCCCTTGACGGTTCGCTTTGAATAAAACTCCTCCAGCAAGGCCCAACCTTGGTTTTACCATTTGCCTCACCACCACCTATATTTCCCTTGGGAGTAATTAACCCAAGGGTCATCTTTATTTTAGGCCCTCCCGGGCCAGTGCTTGTCTAAGTGTTGGTCCGAACTGGGCAGACTGCGGGGCCACCGCGGGGCAACTCGAGGGCTGGTTTTACTCATAGGCTGACCTATCCGGTGTTGCCCTGAGAACGAGATATGTGCAGCTCCTATCGGGATTGTCGGCGTATCGGGCGGCTTTGCTGGTCTTGTTTTACCATTGTCCAAATGTCTTGTAAACCGGGATTCCGAGTCTGATCGGGTCTTCCTGGGAGAAGGTCTATTCCTTCGTTGATCGCGAGAGCTTGTCATGGGCTAAGTTGGGACACCCCTGCAGGTTATAATCTATCGAAAGTCGTGCCTGCGGTTATAGGCAGATGGGAATTTGTTAATGTCCGGTTGTAGATAACTTGACACCAGATCCGAATTAAAACGCATCAACCGCGTGTGTAGCCGTGATGGTCTCTTTTCGGCAGAGTCCGGGAAGTGAACACGGTTTTGGGTTATGTTTGACGTAAGTAGGAGTTCAGGATCACCTCTTGATCATTACTAGTTGACGACCGTTCCGCTTGCTCTCTTCTCGCTCTTATTTGCGTATGTTAGCCACCATATATGCTTAGTCGCTGCTGCAGCCTCACCACTGTACCCCTGCCTTTCCTATTAAGCTTTGCTAGTCTTGATACCCATGGTAATGGGATTGCTGAGTCCTCGTGGCTCACAGATTACTACAACACCAGTTGCAGGTACAGGTTGTGCGATGATTATGACACGAGAGCGATGCTTGCTTGCGTTGAGTTCTTCTTCTGCTTCTTCGATCAGGGGATAGGTTCCAGGTCGGCAGCCTGGGCTAGCAGGGTGGATGTCGTTTGAGTTTCTATTTGTGTTTCATCCGTAGTCAGATGATGCTCTTATGTATTGTGATGTTGTATTCGTGTGGCATTGTATGCCTTATGTTTGTATCCCCATCTATTATGTAATGTTGATGTAATGATATCCACCTTGTAAAAGCGTTTTCAATATGCGGGTCTATCCTTGGTGGGACCTTCGAGTTCCTTTTGGATAGGGTCACATATTGGGCGTGACAACTCAAGTCTAGCAACGGGGGCGTATGTCTCACCATAGTCCATACCTTTGACTTGAGTGTAGCCTTGGGCGACGAGACATGCTTTGTTGCGAACTACTTGTCCATCTTCATCTTGCTTGGTGCGAAACACCCATTTGGTACCGATGATGTTGTGGTTTTTGTCGGGCTTCTCAACCAATGTCCAAACTTGATTTCTCTCAAAGTTGTGTAGCTCTTCATGCATGGCGTTTATCCAATTCGGATATTCCAATTCTTCTTCAACCTTCATAGGTTCAATGCTAGAGATGAATGAATAGTGTTCACAAAAGTTAGCTAAACGAGTTTTAGAGCGAGTGAATCTCCTGGTTTGGATATCATTGTAGATTTGCTCGACGGGATGGTCTCTGGCGACTCTTGCTCGAACTCGTGAAAGCTTTTGCTTGGATCTTGGTGGAACATCTTCTTCATCTTGTTCTTCTTCTTGGCCTTCTTCATTGTTGATGTTGGTGTTCTCTTGTCGTGGTGGAGAAGGAGGTTGTTGATGTTCATCTTGGTGTACTTCCTCGTTTTCTTTGTCTTGGTGTGTTCCACTTGTGGATGCTTCCGTATCAACTCTTGGTTCACCTTGTCGTGAGGTAGAAGCTTCCACTTGGACGGAAGAGGTACTCTTCTTCACCTCCGTTGGACGAATCTTGCCAATAGACAAGTCTTGGATTGCTTCTGAAGGGTCTTTGTCTCCTACATCAATTCGCAATTGCTCTACTTGTGAGCCGTTAGATTCATCAAACTTCACATCTACCGTCTCTTCAACCTTTCGGGTGAAATTATTGTAGACACGGTAAGTGTGAGAGTTTGGGCCATAACCAAGTAGGAAACCTTCATGATATTTAGGAGCAAATTTAGAACGACGATGCTTATCAAGAATGTAGCACTTTGAGCCGAATACTCAAAAGTATCCAACTTGGGGTTTGTTACCGGTGGGGAGCTCGTATGCCGTCTTGCCGAGTAGCTTGTGAAGATACAAGCAATTTGTTGCATGACAAGCTGTCTCAACCGCTTCCGCCCAAAAGTGCTTCTGCGTCTTGTACTCATCAAGCATCGTTCTCTCCATTTTGATGAGCGTCTGGTTCTTCCTCTCAACAACTCCATTTTGATGAGGTGTGTACGTAGCCGAGAACTCATGTGAAATCCCTTCTTCGTCAAGAAAGGTGTCCACATTGGCGTTCTTGAACTCCATTCTGTTGTCGCTCCGAACCTTCCTGATCTTCACTTCAAATTGATTTTGGGCCTTCCTAGCGAAGTTTTTGAAGATCTTTAGGACCTGCGATTTATCATCGAGAAAAAACACCCATGTAAATCTTGAAAAATCATCAACTATAACTAGACCAAAAGAATTTCCACCGAGACTTTTGTAGGCGTTGGGACCAAAAAGATCCATGTGAAGTAGCTCGAGTGGCCTCCTTGTGGTCATGATGTTCTTCACGGGATGCCTTCCTCCAACATGTTTACCTGCTTGACAAGCGCTACAAAGTCTATCCTATCAAATATGACATCATTAACGCCAAGGATATTATTTCCTTAAATAAGCTTGTCAAGGTTTCGCATACCCACATGACCTAGTCGTCTATGCCATAACCAACCTTTAGAGGATTTAGCAATAAAGCAAGTTCTAGGTTGAGCCTTTTTAGTGAAATCAACAATGTAAAGATCACCTCTACGAATGTCGGTAAAGACCATTTTATGATTATCTCTACGAAACACTTGGCAATCTACTTCAGTAAATAGGACATTGAGACCGAAATCAGCAAGTCTAGATACTGAAAGTAAATTGTAGCCAAGAGATTCAACGAGCATGCCATTTTGTATGGAGCTATCATGTGAGATGGCCACCTTACCGAGGCCAACCACCTTACCCTTTGAGTTATCACCGAAAGTGACATACTTTCGAGGGCCGTTGTTTTCAGCAAGCTCACGAAACATATCATTATCTCCGGTCATGTGATCGGTACATCCACTATCAAGAACCCATTCCTTTCCTCCTGCCATATATCCCCGAAGATTTGCCATAAGACCAAAGTGTCTCATTGCATCATCAAGATCAAAGTCACTATCATCATCCTCATCATAGTATCCATGTTCAACATCGTCATGTCGTGGATCAATTCCTAGAGAGGGTGATTCATTAGAGTGAGTTTGACAATGATCTTCTTTATGAATTCAAGTAGCTTCGGATATAATATCGCTAATGATTCCAACATCTCCTTTGGCACGCATAAGATCTGTAAGCTCAAATAGACAATCACCAAACATAGGATCATTGGAATTCATCTTACTCAAGGCAATAGACTTATGGAGAATCTCATCTAGATTTTTCAAGGAATAATCTGGAAATCGTTCCTCAAGAAATTTCCATATGGTGTAGTGATGACCCACAAGTATAGGGGATCTATCATAGTCCTTTAGATAAGTAAGTGTGTCGAACCTAACAAGGAGCAGAAGGAAATGATAAGCGGTTTTCAGCAAGGTATTCTCTGCAAGTACTGAAATAAGTGGTAACAGATAGTTTTGTGATAGGATAAATTGTAACGAGCAAAAAGTAACAAAAGTAAATAAAGTGCAGCAAGGTGGCCCAATCCTTTTAGTAGCAAAGGACAAGCATGGACAAACTCTTATGATAGGAAAAGCGCTCCCGAGGACACATGGGAATATCGTCAAGCTAGTTTTCATCACGCTCATATGATTCATGGTCGGTACTTTGATAATTTGATATGTGGGTGGACCGGTTCTTGGGTACTGCCCTTAGTTGGACAAGCATCCCACTTACGATTAACCTCTATTGCAAGCATCCGCAACTACAACAAAAGTATTAACGTAAACCTAACCATAGCATGAAACATATGGATCCAAATCAGCCCCTTACGAAGCAACGCATAAACTAGGGTTTAAGCTTCTGTCACTCTAGCAACCCATCATCTAATTATGACTTCCCAATGCCTTCCTCTAGGCCCAAATAATGGTGAAGCGTTATGTAGTTGACGTTCACATAACACCACTAGAGGCTAGACAACATACATCTCATCAAAATATCGAACGAATACCAAATTCACATGACTACTCTTCTCCCTTGTCCTCAGGAACAAACGTAATTACTCACAAATCATATTCATGTTCATAATCAGAGGGGTAATAATATGCATAAAGGATCTGAACATATGAACTTCCACCAAATAAACCAACTAGCATCAACTACAAGGAGTAATCAACACTACTAGCAACCTACTAGCACCTATCCCGGACTTGGAGACAAGAATTGGATACAAGAGATGAACTAGGGTTTGGAGATAAGATGGTGCTGGTGAAGATGTTGATGGAGATTGCCCTCTCCCGATGAGAGGAGCTTTGGTGACGATGATGATGATGATTTCCCCCTCCCGGAGGGAAGTGTCCCCGGCAGAACAGCTCTGCCAGAGCCCTAGATTGGTTCCGCCAAGGTTCCGCCTCGTGGCGGTGGAGTCTCGTCCCGAAAGGTTGCTTCTTATTTTTTTCTCATCGAAAGACTTCATATAGGAGAAGATGGGCGTCAGAGAGCCACCAAGGGGCCCACGAGGTAGGGGCGCGCCCAGGGGGCGCGCCCCCCACCCTCGTGAGGAGGGTGTGGGCCCCCTGGCCTTCATCTTTGGTGACGATTTTTCTTTATTTATTTCAAGGTATTCCGTGGAGTTTCAGGACTTTTGGAGTTGCGTAGAATAGGCCTCCAATATTTGCTCCTTTTCCAGCCCAGAATTCCAGCTGCCGGCATTCTCCCTCTTCATATAAACCTTGTAAAATAAGAGAGAATAGCCATAAGTATTGTGACATAACATGAAATAACAGCCCATAATGCAATAAATATTGTCATAAAAGCATGATGCAAAATGGACGTATCAACTCCCCCAAGCTTAGACCTCGCTTGTCCTCAAGCGAAAAGCTGATAACAGTAAATATGTCCTCATGTTTAGAGGTAGAGGCGTCGATAAAAATAAAATATGGACATGAAGGCATCATGATTATTTCATAACAGCAACATATAAAGATTTTGTCATATGATTATTTATGTTCAAGTGATGATCTTTTCACAAAGCCAAATCATGAATCAGAAGCCTTATTGGGCACTAACAATTATAATCTCAGTCATTGAAGCAATTGCAATTTATCATAACATCGAAAAGATTCTATGTTAGAGCTCAAAAGCAAGTCCACATACTCAACTATCATTTAGTCCTTCATAATTGCTAGCACTCACGCGATACTTGTGGTTACGGAGTTTTAATCAGACACAGAGAAAGATAGGGGCTTATAGTTTTGCCCCACAACCTTTTTACCTCAAGGGTAATCTCAACAATAATAATTCATGCTCCCCCACATCCAATTAGATATGTATATCGTACTCTTTCCAACATGCTGAGCTTGCCAAAGGATAAAATGAAAAAGGTAAGGTGAAGATCACCGTGACTCTTGTATAAGGTAGAGGATAATAATAAAAGATAGGCCCTTCGCAGAGGGAAGCAGAGGTTGTCATGCGCGTTTAGGGTTGATGCACAAAATCTTAATGCAAAGAACGTCACTTTATATTGCCCCTTGCATGTGAACCTTTATTATGCAGTCCGTCGCTTTTATTGCATCCACAACAAGTTCGTACAAAGCTTATTTCTCTGCACTAATAAGTCATGCATATTTAGAGAGCAATTTTTATTGCTTGCACCGATGACAACTTACTTGAAGGATCTTACTCAATCGATAGGTAGATATGGTGGACTCTCATGGCAAAACTGGTTTAAGGGTATTTGGAAGCACAAGTAGTATTTCTACTTGGTGCTAAGAATTTGGCTAGCATGAGGGGGAAAGGCAAGCTCAACACGATAGAGGATCCATGACAACATACTTTATCTCGGATGTAAGAAAACATAACTCATTATGTTGTCTTCCTTGTCCAACATCAAATCTTTAACATGTCATATTTTAATGAGTGCTCCCAATCATAAAAGATGTCAATGATAATATATCTATATGTGAAACCTCTCTTTCCTTATTACTTCCTATTAATTGCAACAATGACCAAAGCTATATTTGCCAATTCCCAACAACTTTTAATCATCATACTCTCTCTATGTGAAGTCATTACTTTCACTAAGATCAATATGAACTCTTTGATTCTTTTTATTCTTTTTCTTCTAATCACCCAAAATCATGGCAAAACAATCAAGCCCTTGACTCAACACTAATCTTTATTATATAGCTCATGGACTCGATTACAAAGAAGGATCGTAAAGCAAAACTCAAAACTAGATCATGCCATGACTTTATTCTACTAAATCAAGATGCTACTAATATGATCGAACTAAGAAATAAGGTAAAGATAGGAGTTGTGATGGTGATACGATACCAGGGCACCTCCCCCAAGCTTGGCAGTTGCCAAGGGGAGTGCCCATACCCATGTGATTATGTCTCCTTCTTTGTTGTTGGCGTAATATTCTTGGCGATGATTCCCCCTCGGAATACAGTTCTCCTCCTCGAGCTTATTGACTTGCTGCTTGAGGTCCATTATTTCCTTGCGAAGCTTTCCTGTAACGGCTAAAGCTCCTTGCACCCAAGGGTGTTGCATAGCTGCAGGAGAACAAGAGGCACTCCTCCTCATATTTTCATAGGAAAGAAATTTAACATTGGAAGGGATAACCGAGTTTGGAATAGCTAAGCTTTGTAGTTCCCCATCGTAAACCCAGCTCGGAGGCGAGAGGTGACTTCTTGATCTTCCATGGCATCTACTCTCATTAGGTCAGCCTCCATATCTTCCTCCGTTGCCGGCCCAAAGTGGTAAGCATCGCTGTTTTCCCCTGGTTCCGGTGTCGGGTTAGATACCCGGCTCTCTCCGACTGACTCTTGAGAAGACATCTTGCGTTAATCTGCAACAGCAACTGCTCGGAACGAAAACAGTGGATATTTGCGTGATACGGTGGTCAAAACCTTCGGAAGTATATATAATGAATTTTTACCGACCAAAATACGTATTGTGCAAGGAAACGGAGTCCGGAGGGCACACGAGGTGCTCACGAGGTAGGGGGCGCGCCCAGGGGGTAGGGCGCGCCCTCCACCCTCGGTGAGGGCTCGTGTCCTCCCTGGACTGCTACTTATTTTTCTTTTCTAAATATTCCAAAACAGAGAAATATTGCCTTAAAAATTGTTTTGGAGTCGGTTTACTTACCGTACCACATACCTATTCCTTTTCAGAGTCTGGAACATTCTGGAAAGTGTCCCTTATGTATTCCTCCGGGGTTACGGTTTCAATAATATTGGTTTCAACATTTATAGGATTACCTGAGATATAATGTTTGATCCTTTGACCGTTTACCACCTTCGGATTTGTGCCCGCGAAGTTGTTGATTTTTATGGCACCGGAATGATAGACCTCCTCGATAACGTAGGGACCTTCCCACTTAGAGAGAAGTTTTCCTGTAAAAAATCTTAAACGAGAGTTGTATAGGAATACATAATCACCTACATTAAACTCACGCTTTTGTATCCTTTTGTCATGCCATCTTTTAACTTTTTCTTTAAACAACTTGGCATTTTCATAAGCTTGGGCTCTCCATTCATCAAGTGAGCTAATATCAAATAACCTCTTCTCACCGGCAAGTTTGAAATCATAGTTGAGCTCTTTAATAGCCCAATATGCCTTGTGTTCTAGTTTGAGGGGTAAGTGACAAGCTTTTCCATAAACCATTTTATACGGAGACATACCCATAGGATTTTTATATGCAGTTCTATAGGCCCATAATGCATCATCAAGTTTCTTGGACCAATTCTTTCTAGACCTATTGACAGTCTTTTGCAAAATTAATTTGAGCTCTCTATTGCTCAGTTCTACTTGACCACTAGACTGCGAGTGATAAGGAGATGCAATCCTATGATTAACGTCATATGGAACAGTTTAGGACAGAACAAGCCTCGGTAGAAAGCGAGCTTTTTTCGCGTATAGCTACCTCGAAGCCCAATTAGCGCACGGGCTGCCCCCTCAACTCAACCCTGACGAGTACGCAAACTTGGTCAGGGAGCATTTAGACGGTGCAGTTAGTATTGACCACTACCGCCAAGTCCATAATTCAAAAATTGATGAAGTCCACATAATGGAGCTCAAAAGCCGATTACAAAATCTACTTTTTTAGCATCTTGAAACCGCACATAAGAAATATTCTGAATGAATCACCATACAATAACATACGAGAGACAACTTTCTATTTTGTCGAACAACAAGTCGAACCCAATGAACAATTCCATTCAAAGGAATGTTCTAGAGTTTTTTCCACTATATTCGCGATATTTAAAAAAATGGAAGAAATTCTATGAACAAATTGGATCGATTTTTGATAAATCGAATTCAGTTAAGATAGGGGAAATTCAGATAGCAATTTCTGAGCCGTATGAGGTAGGAAACACTCAAGTACGGTTCTAAGGGAAGGAACTTCCTATTCCGACCGAGGAGAACAGGCCATTCTACAGGGTGATTCTGGATTTTTTGATTTCCTAAAAGAGTTTTGGTCTAACAGTTTTTTCTTGGAAGAAGAAAAAAAATAAAAGAAAGAATAAAATATGAAAGAAAAGCGTCCATTGTCTAATGGATAGGACAGAGGTCTTCTAAACCTTTGGTATAGGTTCAAATCCTATTGGACGCAATCTTATTTCTATCTATTCTTTAAATAACGATGGAGAGAAGAACCTATAATTAGATTTTCGGGAAATTTCCAAACGAACAATTTCAACGAAATCTTTCCATTTCTCATTTTATTATGTTCAACTTTATGTATTCCTCTATCCGTAGAGTACATTGAATGTACAGAAATGGCTATAACAGAGTTTCTGTTATTCGTATTAACAGCTACTCTAGGGGGAATGTTTTTATGTGGTGCTTACAGGTGGTAAGTTATGGGTAATGCGGGGGAACTTTAAGACGAGATAGAATACCTAATATGGGAGTGGTTTAAGTGAGAGAATATCTCCCTTACCAAACCAACTGAGCTATTTGCCATGTTTTTGACAAATGACCTAACTTTGATGTGATGGGCCCGGCTAGCCCGGATCATTCTTAGAGCAGTCGAGGTTACCGGAATTACGGCCTTCCGTACAAGAACTGGCACTATTGTAACTCGCTATGGGCCTCCTGCCTTCTCGAAAGAAACTGGCTTTTGAAGAAATTACTCTGCAATGGCCTACTTCTTCACATTCACCGTGCAATGCATGCAGTTATTGATAGACAGAAAAATCATGGTATGCATTTCCGTTTCTGTACATAGTTGGGCCCAGGCTAAGAAAGAAATAATAAATGGATTCCTCCCCCTTTAGCATATGCTTATGTAGCACTCCTATTTTGAATAAGCTTATGGGCAAATACTAGAATATGCTTTTCTCCATTCGGAGATTTATATTCTGTCTCCTTATTTTTGAAAATAAGTTTTTAAGCAAGTGAGCAAGCCATACCATTCATCCTCCACCTCATCTTACGGAAAGCACCATTAATAAAGTGTGCACCACCATCAGTCATTAAATATCTGGGGACTCCAAACCTCGGAAAAATAACTTCCTTAAGCATTTTAATAGAAGTTTTATGATCAGCACTACTAGTTGGAATAGCTTCTACCCACTTAGTAACGTAATCAACAGCAACTAAAATATGTGTGTATCCATTAGAGGTAGGAAAAGTTCCCATATAATCAAAGCCCCAAACATCAAATGGTTCAATAACAAATGAATAATTCATAGGCATTTCTTGACGTCTACTAATGTTACCAATTCTTTGACATTCATCGCAAGACAAAACAAACTTACGGGCATCCTTGAAGAGAGTAGGCCAATAAAAACCAGATTGCAATACCTTATGTGCAGTTCTATCTCCAGCATGGTGTCCTCCATAAGCTTCAGAGTGACATTTGCGTAGGATCTGTTCCTGCTCATGCTCAGGTACACAACGTCTAATGACACCATCTACTCCTTCTTTATAAAGATGTGGGTCATCCCAAAAGTAATGTCGCAAGTCATAGAAAAACTTTTTCTTTTGTTGGTATGTGAAGCTAGGTGGTATAAATTTAGCGACAATATAATTAGCATAATAAGCATACCAAGGAGTGCTACGAGAAGTGCTTATGACATTTAATTGTTCATCAGGAAAGCTATCATCAATAGGTAGTGGGTCATCAAGAACATTCTCTAACCTAGACAAGTTGTCTGCAACGGGGTTCTCAGCTCCTTTTCTATCAACAATATGTAAATCAAATTCTTGTAGCAGAAGAACCCATCTAATGAGTCTAGGTTTTGCATCCTTCTTTTCCATAAGGTATTTAATAGTAGCATGATCAGTGTGAATAGTTACTTTAGAATCAACAATACAAGGTCTAAACTTTTCACAAGCAAACACAACTCCTAAAAGTTCCTTTTCTGTAGTAGCATAATTTCTTTGAGCACTGTCTAAAGTCTTACTAGCATAATGGATAACATTTAATTTCTTATCAACTCTTTGCCCTAGAACAGCACCTACAGCATAATCACTAGCATCACACATAATTTCAAAGGGTAAATTCCAATCAGGTGGCTGAACAACAGGTGCAGAGACTAATGATTTCTTAAGTATTACAAATGCTTCTACACAATCATCATCAAAGACAAATGGTACATCTTTTTGTAATAAATTAGTTAGAGGCCGAGAGATTTTTGAGAAGTCCTTAATGAACCTCCTATAAAATCCGGCATGACCAAGGAAACTTCTTATACCTTTGATGTCCTTGGGACATGGCATCTTTTCAATAGCATCAACCTTGGCCTTATCAACTTCAATACCTCTTTCAGAAACTTTGTGCCCCAAGACAATACCTTCATTAACCATAAAGTGGCACTTTTCCCAATTCAAAACAAGATTAGTTTCTTCGCATCTCTGCAAAACTCGATCAAGATTTCTTAAGCAATCATCAAAAGAGGAACCATAGACGGAAAAATCGTCCATGAAAACCTCACAAATTTTTTCACAAAAGTCAGAGAATATAGCCATCATGCATCTTTGGAAGGTAGCAGGTGCATTACATAAACCAAAAGGCATACGTCTATAAGCAAAAGTACCAAAAGGGCATGTAAAAGTAGTCTTTGATTGATCCTTAGCTGACACAGGTATTTGAGAGAAACCAGAATAACCATCTAGAAAGCAATAATGTGTATGTTTGCATAATCTTTCTAGCATTTGATCGATAAAAGGTAAGGGGTAATGATCTTTCTTAGTAGCTTTATTTAATTTGCGGAAATCAATTACCATTCTATAGCCTGTGATAATTCTTTGCGGAATCAATTCATCTTTATCATTAGGAACAACAATAATACCTCCCTCCAGAAGCTTACCCACTGACTATCAGCAACGGGGTAAATTATACCTGCCTCCAGAAGCTTGCGTATTTCTTTTCTTACCACTTCTTTCATTTTAGGACTCAAACGTCGTTGAGGATCACAAACTGGTTTGGCATCCGCTTCCAAATTTATTTTATGTTGGCTAGAGTGGGACTGATGCCCTTAAGATAATCCAGAGTATATCCAATAGCGGCACGGTGCTTCTTCAGAGTTTTCAATAATCTTTCTTCTTCATGCTCTGAAAGGTTAGCACTAATAATGACAGGATATATTTTCTTTTCATCAAGATAAGCATATTTAAGATTATCAGGCAACGGTTTAAGTTCAAACACGGGATCACCCTTGGGTGGAGGAGGATCCCCTAGGATTTCAACAGGCAAATTGTGTTGCAGAATAGGTTCCTGTTTAAAGAATACTTCATCTATTTCCCTTCTTTCATTCATGAACATGTCATTTTCATGGTCTAGCAAATACTGTTCTAAAGGATCACTAGGAGGTACAGCAATAGAGGCAAGACCAATAATTTCATCCTTACTAGGCGATTCTTCCTCATGATGTTGTTTACTGAATTTAGAGAAATTAAACTCATGAACCATATCATCCAAGCCAATAGTAACAACATTCTTTTTGCAATCTATCTTAGCATTAACAGTATTCAAGAAGGGTCTACCAAATATAATGGGACAAAAGCTATCTTGCGGGGAACCAAGAACAAGAAAATCAGCGGGGTATTTGGTTTTTCCACACAAGACTTCAACATCTCTAACAATTCCCACTGGAGAAATAGTATCTCTATTGGCAAGTTTAATTGTAACATCAATACCTTCCAACTCAGCAGGTGCAATATCATGCATAATTTCTTTGTATAAGTCAATGGGTATAACACTAGCACTAGCACCCATATCACACAAGCCATGATAACAATGATCTCCTATTTTAACAGAAATAACAGGCACGCCTACCACAGGTCTATGTTTATCTTTATCACAAGGTTTAGCAATTCTGGCAGTTTCACCACAGAATTGAATAACATGCCCATTAATATTGTCAGACAAGAGATCTTTAACAATAGCAATATTAGGTTCTACTTTGACTTGCTCAGGAGGTTTATAAGTTCTAATATTGCTTTTACGAACACCAGTTGAAGCTCTAGCATGATCCTTCATTCTAACAGGGAAAGGTGGTTTCTCAACATAAGAAGTGGGAACAATAGGATCATTATAAGTGACAATCTTTTCTTTAACTTTAATAGGTGCAGATACTTTTACTTCTATGGGAGGATGATATTTAAACCACTTCTCCTTGGGGAGATCAACATAAGTAGCAAAAGATTCACAGAAAGAAGCTAATATCTCAGAGTCAAGTCCATATTTAGTGCTAAACTTACGAAAAATATCGGTATCCATAAAAGATTTAACACAATCAAACTTAGGTGTCATACCTGACTCCTTACCTTCATCGAGGTCCCAATCTTCAGAGTTACATTTAATTCTATCCAATAAATTCCATCTGAATTCAATAGTCTTCATCATAAAAGAGCCAGCACAAGAAGTATCGAGCATGGTGCGATTGTTATCAAAAAGCCGAGCATAAAAACTTTGCATAATTACTTCTCTTGCGAGCTCATGATTGGGGCATGAATATAGCATTGATTTAAGCCTCCCCCAAGCTTGAGCGATGCTTTCTCCTTCATGAGGCCAAAAATTATATATATAATTGCGATCACGATGAACAAGGTGCATAGGGTAATACTTTTAATGAAATTCCAACTTCAGTCTTTTATAGTTCCAGGATCTCATATCATCACATAGCCTATACCATGTCAATGCGTCTCCCTTTAAAGTAAAGGGAAGGCCTTCTTCTTAACAACATCGTTGGGTATACCTGCAAGCTTAAATAGTCCACAAACATCATCCACATAGCATAGATGTTCATCAGGATGCTTTGTTCCATCTCCTGTAAAAGTGTTAGCTAGCAGTTTTTCCATCAAACCCAAAGGAATCTCAAAAGGAGTTTCATTTTCAATAGGTTCAGCAGGTTGAGTAGGTTGAGGATCAACTCTTTGCTCTACTGGACGGGGTGAAGATACCCCGAACAAGCCCCTCAGACAATTACTTTCCATAGTAACAAGTGATAGAAAATTTCAGCACACTAAATAAATTTTTCCTTACCAAATTCCACCTACCAAAGGCGCTTCACTCCTTGGCAATGGCGCCAGAAAAGAGTCTTGATGACCCACAAGTATAGGGGATCTATCGTAGTCCTTTTGATAAGTAAGAGTGTCGAACCCAACGAGGAGCAGAAGGAAATGATAAGCGGTTCTCTGCAAGGTATTCTCTGCAAGTACTGAAATAAGTGGTAACAGATAGTTTTGTGATAGGATAAATTGTAACGAGCAACAAGTAACAAAAGTAAATAAAGTGAAGCAAGGTGGCCCAATCCTTTTTGTAGCAAAGGACAAGCCTGGACAAACTCTTATGATAGGAAAAGCACTCTCGAGGACACATGGGAATATCGTCAAGCTAGTTTTCATCACGCTCATATGATTCGCGTTCGGTACTTTGATAATTGGATATGTGGGTGGACCGGTGCTTGGGTACTGCCCTTACTTGGACAAGCATCCCACTTATGATTAACCTCTATTGCAAGCATCTACAACTACAACAAAAGTATTAAGGTAAACCTAACCATAGCTTGAAACATATGGATCCAAATCAGCCCCTTACGAAGCAACGCATAAACTAGGGTTTAAGCTTCTGTCACTCTAGCAACCCATCATCTACTTATTACTTCCCAATGCCTTCCTATAGGCCCAAATAATGGTGAAGTGTTATGTAGTCGACGTTCACATAACACCACTAAAGGCTAGACAACATACATCTCATCAAAATATCGAACGAATACCAAATTCACATGACTACTAATAGCAAGACTTGTCCCTTGTCCTCAGGAACAAAACTAATTACTCACAAAGCATATTCATGTTCATAATCATAGGGGTAATAATATGCATAAAGGATCTGAACATATGATCTTCCACCAAATAAACCAACTAGCATCACTACAAGGAGTAATCAACACTACTAGCAACCTACTAGCACCAATCCCGGACTTGGAGACGAGAATTGGATACAAGAGATGAACTGGGGTTAGGAGATAAGATGGTGTTGGTGAAGATGTTGATGGAGATTTCCCTCTCCCGATGAGAGGAGCCTTGGTGACGATGATGATGATGATTTCCCCCTCCCGGAGGGAAGTGTCCCCGGCAGAACAGCTCTGCCAGAGCCCTAGATTGGTTCCGCCAAGGTTCTGCCTCGTGGCGGCGGAGTCTCATCCCGAAAGGTTGCTTCTTATTTTTTTCTCATCGAAAGACTTCATATAGGAGAAGATGGGCGTCAGAGAGCCACCAGGGGGCCCACGAGGTAGGGGGCGCCCCCACCCTCGTGAGCAGGGTGTGGGCCCCCTTGCCTTCATCTTTGGCAATGATTTTTCTTTATTTATTTCAAGGTATTCCGTGGAGTTTCAGGACTTTTGGAGTTGCGTAGAATAGGCCTCCAATATTTGCTCCTTTTCCAGCCCAGAATTCCAGCTACCGGCATTCTCCCTCTTCGTATAAACCTTGTAAAATAAGAGAGAATAGCCATAAGTATTGTGACATAACATGAAATAACAGCCCATAATGCAATAAATATTGTCATAAAAGCATGATGCAAAATGGACGTATCATGTAGGCACACTTAAGAGTAGGCAAGCAAGCTATCAAGTTTCTAGGAAAACCTCTAGTGATAAGATCAATAGTTCTAAGATTGCGAATCATGTCAATTTACTCATCAAGAGTAGGATGCATAGGATCAACATGAGGTGCACAAGGGCTAACAATGTACTTGTTCAAATGATATTCATTGAAAATCACAAGCATCTCATTTTTCCACTCATGAAAGTACTCTCCATCAAGTATAGGCACTCTATGTCTAAGACTCCCCAAAGTAGACTCATCCATCTTCCTCCAATGGTGATTAAACCAAAGCAATGGAGACCAAAGCTCTGATGCCAATTGAAAGGATCGAGAAGAGGTGTCTAGAGGGGGGTGATTAGACACTAAGTGAGAAAAATAGCAGTTTTAAATTTCCTTAAGTTTGAGTGGAGTTTTGGCACAAGTTTAATATTCACAATACATAACAAGCAAGCATGCAAAGAGTATATGAGCAGCGGAAAGTAAAGCATGCAACTTGCAAGAATGTAAAGGGATGGGATTGGAGTGTGTAAACGCAATTTGGAGACACGGAGATTTTTGAGACGTGGTTCCGATAGGTGGTGCTATCGTACATCCACGTTGATGGAGACTTCAACCCACGAAGGGTAACAGCTGCACGAGTCCACGGAGGACTCCACCCATGAAGGGTCCATGGAGAATCAACCTTGTCTATCCCACCATGGCCATCGCCCACGAAGGACTTGCCTCACTAGGGTAGATCTTCACGAAGTAGGCGATCTCCTTGCCCTTACAAACTCCTTGGTTCAACTCCACAATCTTTACGGAGGCTCCCAAGTGACACCTAGCCAATCTAGGAGACACCACTCTCCAAGAAGTAACAAAAGGTGTGTTGATGATGAACTCCTTGCTCTTGTGCTTCAAATGATAGTCTCCCCAACACTCAACTCTCTCTCACGGGATTTGAATTTGGTGGAAAGAAGATTTGAGTGGAAAGAAACTTGGGGAAGGCTAGAGATCAAGATTCATATGGTAGGAATGGAATATCTTGACCTCAACACAAGTGTAGGTGGTTCTCTCTCAGAAAATGTAAGTTGGAAGTGTAGGCATGTTATGGTGTCTCTCTCCATGAATGAAGAGTGGGTGGAGGGGTATATATAGCCTCCACACAAAATCTAACCGTTACACACAACTTACCAATCTCGGTGGGACCAAATCGTGAAACTCGGTCGGACTGATTTAGCAAATAATATGACCGTTCGGATTTTCGGTGGGACCGACATGTCAACTCAGTGGGACCGATATGGTTAGGGTTAGGGCATAACGTAATCTCGGTGAGACCGATTACACAAACTCGGTGGGACCAATTTTGGTAATAAGCTAATCAGAGAGTTGGTCAGGCAAACTCGGTGGGACCGATTCGGTCATCTCGATTGGACCAAAATGTTACAAAGAGGAACAGAGAGTTTGCATTGTAATCTCGGTAGGACCGATTACACAAACTCGGTGGGACCAATTTTGGTAATGGATACATACAGAGAGATTACAATCCCATCTCGGTGAGACTGAGATCCCTATCGATGAGATCGAAGAGACTAGGGTTTCTGGCAGTGGCTATGACACCTGAACTCGGTGGGGCCGAGTTTGACTTTTGGTTTGGGACATATGTGGATGTGAGAGAGTGGTTGAGGGCTTTGGAGCATATCACTAAGCACTTTGAGCAAGCAAGCCATTAAGCAACACCGCATCCCCTCTTGATAGTATTGGCTTTTCCTATAGACTCAATGTGATCTTGGATCACTAAAATAGAAAATGTAGAGTCTTGTGCTTTGAGCTTGAGCCAATCCTTTGTCCTTAGCGTCTTGAAGGGGTTCCACATCCTCTAGTCCATGCCACTCCATTTTTGAACTTATCTGAAATATACTAGGTAAAAGTATTAGTCCAAAAAGAGATATGTTGACATTAATTACCAAAATCACCCAGGGAGCACTTGTGCTTTCAACACCAAAGTCCTTTCTCTAGGGCATCTGCCATGACAAAACCACGACAGGAAGCAAAGCAACCATGAGTACTCATCCAAAGTACTCGCAAGACTTACATTAGATCTATACTAAGTATGCATCAGTATCAAAGGAATGAGGTTGTATCTGTGGACTAGACTGCATAAATGCCAGAATAGAGAGAAAGGCCTAGCCTATCAAAGACTAGCATCTTCAAGCATCTTACAGCATCAGAAGAGTTAAGAGTAACATATTATAATAGTAGTAAGTATGTTGTAACGTCGCCCAGAGATCACTTCCTCGACTCCCTGCAAGAAAGCAATCCCAGAGCCATCATATCCATTACATGCCTCAGCATCCATTTCTAATTGTATCGATCGGGATACAACTCCGAGCATTCATTACCGTGGATATGACTATTCGAATAGATCAATCTTCCCTGCAGGGGTGCACAAACTTACCCAACACGCTCAATCAACCCCGGCCAGACACACCATCAGGTCATGACCGGCCTTGGCCGATCAACACGCCGTAGTCCTACCTAGGCTCAACAGAGAGGCCAGCACGCCGATCTACATCCTAAATGCGAAGGGGTCATGGTCCAATCGTCCTTTGCAATCCTGCACGTTGCCAGGAGGCCGAGATCAGTCCTGGCTACCTCCTTATACAAGGTAGGTGCTTAAGCGGACCACCCAGGCGCATGCCGCTAAACTGCTGACGTCAGTGAGCTTTTGGCAGAAACGTACGATGCAGAGTGTACATACTTATTCCCATGTGGTGGTTAGTGCGAAAAAGGCTAGAGGCCTACTCGGGTCACATAGCCAAACCATTAGTGTTTTGGGAGCGCGCGGTAACAATCAATGATCCACGATATGTGGTCCCGTCGCCCCATCTCATGGACTTACGGCAAGGGCTAAGAATGCCCGGTCGTGCTGCATAGAAAACTTGTGTGTACCCTCCAGGTCAACCCAACTACACATCAACTCACGGTACACTCATGGTCAACCTGACTCCACTTTTCTCTCATAGGTACCCCTCAGGGATGACCCGACTTCATCATGGTTCTGGGGTACGGTTGAAGTATCCTTGTGTTTATAATCATCATGGGGGAAATCCGAGGATTCACCCCCGATGGATTTCTACTCAATGGTCCATAACATCAAGGGGGAATATGAGTAATTGATACGTCACCAATGTATCTATAATTTTTATTGTTCCATGCTATTATATTATATGTTTTGGATGTTTAATATGCATTTATATGTTATTTTATATTATTTTTGGGACTAACTATTAACCGAGGGCCCAGTGCCAGTTTCTATTTTTTGCCTGTTTTAGTGTTTCATAGAAAAGAAATACCAAACGGAGTCCAAACGGAATGAAACTTTCGCAATGATCTTTCTTGGACCAGAAGCAAACTAGGAGACTTGGAGATGAAGTTGGAGACTCAACGAGGCGGCCACAAGGGTGGAGGGCGCGCCCCTACCTCGTGGGCCCCTCGGAGCTCTCTTGACCTAGTTCCTTCGCCTATATATACTCTTATACCCCAAAAACATCAGGGGGAGCCACGAAAACACTTTTCCACCGCCGCAACCTTCTGTGCCCGTGAGATCCCATCTAGGGGCCTTTTCCGGCATACTGTCGGAGGGGGATTTGATCATGGAGGGCTTCTACATCAACACCATTACCCTTCCGATGAAGCATGAGTTGTTTACCTTAGAACTACGGGTCCACTTGAGTGAGACCGAGGAGAGTGGAATTTCGTGTGTAGGGGTGAAATCCGTAGATCTACGAAGGAATGCCAAAAGCGAAGGCAGCTCTCTAGGTACCTACTGATGCTGGGGTGCAAAAGCATGGGGAGCGAACAGGATTAGATACCCTGGTAGTACATGCCATAAATGATGAGTGTTCTCCCTTGGTCTGCGCGGATCAGGGGCCCAGCTAACGCGTGAAACACTCCGCCTGGGGAGTACGGTCGCAAGACCGGAACTCAAAGGAATTGACGGGGGCCTGCACAAGCGGTGGAGCATGTGGTTTAATTTGATACAACGCGCAAAACCATACCAACCCTTGACATATGAACAACAAAACCTGTCCTTAACAGGATGGTACTGACTTTCATACAGGTGCTGCATGGCTGTCGTCAGCTCATGTAGTGAGATGTTTGGTCAAGTCTTATAACGAGTGACACCCTCGTTTTGTGTTGCTGAGACATGCGCCTAAGGAGAAATTGCCACCGAGTGATGTGCCAACGCTACTACTTGATTGAGTGCCAGCACGTAGCTGTGCTTTCAGCAAGAATTTCACCATTGGGAGCCGGTGCCTTTCGAAGCACTTTCACGTGTGAACCGAAGTCGTCTTGCCGAAGACCCACGGAGACCTACCTATAGTGACATCAAAGTACCAATGAGCATGGAGGTTTGGTTGAAATTGGTTATGATGATGTCGAGTTGGCGGCGGAGGAAGACTCGGCATGAAGGCCAGAAAATGGTGTGGAACATAGTGGTAATAGTACGCGCCCCGCTCTAAAACAAAGAAAAAGGTGCTTGCTGCACTCACGAGGGACTGCTAGTGAGATACTGGAGGAAGGTGGGGATGACGTCAAGTCCGCATGGCCCTTCTGGGTTGGGCCACACACATGCTACAAATGCAATGACAATGGGAAGCAAGGCTGTAAGGCGGAGCAAATCTGGAAAGATTGCCTCAGTTTGGATTGTTCTCTGCAACTCGGGAACATGAAGTTGAAATCGCTAGTAACCGCGGATCAGCATGCCGCGGTGAATATGTACCCGGGCCCTGTACACACCGCCCATCACACCCTAGGAATTGGTTTCGCCCGAAGCATCGGACCAATGATCACCCATGACTTCTGTGTACCACTAGTGCCACAAAGGCCTTTGGTGGTCTTATTGGCGCATACCATGGTGCGGTCTTTGACTGGGGTGAAGTCATAACAAGGTAGCCGTAGGGGAACCTATGGCTGGATTGAATCCTTCGCGATGGAAATGTCCTCACCTACTTGACTAAACTAAGGACCTCAACAGTATAAACATGTAGATTTTCTACTTTTGCATTTTCCTTATTGTTTATCAATCACCAATCAAGACAAACTGGGCACTACGTTGAGATGTGAAAACACCCGATCCCATTCCAACCTCGATATATATGTGGAATCGTCTTACGCCATATGTACTAAAATTGTTCGGGAGACATGGTCAAAGCCCAGAGAAAGAGCAAGAAAACTAAAGAAAGTGTTAGCGCATTGGACTCGAAATCCAAAGTGTGCTAGCTGACAAAGAAAAAACAGAATATAACAGAGAAATATTGGTTCTGACTAGTTGGTAAAAGGACTCTAAATCATTTGAGTGGTTCGATTCCACAACAGAACAAAGAATGAAATGAATGAATGAAAGCCATGACCATGCCTCCAGTAGGAAGATCGAGTAACCGGTGTTGGTGCTCCTGGTTCATGGGATCCTAACCGCGATGGGGAGATTAGATATTATTCTTTCGTAAGTCCATCCAATGGAGATAGGTTGAGGATAAAGAAAGGAGAAAACTAAAGAGAAACATGGATAGTAGATTGATAGTATCCGAATCAAATAAGAAAAAAGTAGCTATTTATCAAATCCCGATTGTGTCGGTGTGAAGTGGAAAAATCCTGTTTTGGCTGGCAGCGGGTATAGGACTGAAAATCCTCTTTCGCCGGCCTTTTGGACTCGAAATCCAAACGGAGAGAGTGGTTCAAATCCACCTCAGAACAAACAATGAAAAAGGCATCGAGCAGGTGCAAGCTCGAGGAGCTAGGAAGGATGGAAGAAAGCTTGACTGTTTTTTCACTGAACTACTCGAACTTTTTGTTAGAAAAAGCAGAAATAGCTCAGTTCGAGAGAGGGTTGAGCTTCATCGGTTAGTGTGCACCAAAGGATGAGGTTTCTTTCCCATCCTACAAATTGAAACCATTCTAGCTTGATACTGCGATATTGTCAAATCATCCAACGGAGCATGGAAACCATTTCGGTGGCGGTAATGGCCTCCAGTAGTTTTCTATGGAACCATACCACTATGGTCATCTATATGATTAGACCGTGCCACTTCACTATACTTTCCTGAACCACCCATTTGATCCCCACGGTCATGACACCACTTTCTAAACAACAGTTTCCAAAATCCAATGCGGAACCAAGCAGTAAGAGAAATTCATCATGGTAATTATTAGTCGAAAACCAAAGTGGAATGGAGAGAACAGAGAGTCAGTTATAATGAATTTTTTTTGAGGAATCATGTTGAAAGAACAAGATTATGTGTCATAAATATCGTATATAGAGATTTTTCATGTATCGACGCTTTTGATTCAATTATGAAAGTATGTTGTACTGGACTTGCACCCCTAGTTACGCAGAAGTGCAAGCACAGAAGCGGATGAACGGACCTTACCAAGATACTCAAAAAAGTATTCTATACTGGGGTCTGTGCTCTTGACAAGCAGTGTTTCCAGTCTAGCTGTGTCAAATCAGGTGTGAAGTGTCCTTCTAGGTTCTGGCTGGTAGAGTAGAGGACTGAAAATCCTCTTTAGTTTCACGCATGGGACTCTAAATCCCAATTGCACTAGTTGTGTGGTTTGATTCCACAACAGAACGAACAATGAATGAATGTGGGCAGTCAAGCAGGTAAGCCTGTGCCCAGGAAAGAAAGGACTAGGAAGGGAATGAGAGAAGCTTTCATAGTGGAAAATGAAAAAAAGCATATCGTTCTTAGAAATTGTGGAATTTGACTCAGTTAGAGCTATGGTTTAGCATCAAGAGGGAAGTTTTGTAAAAGCAACAGGAAGAATTCCTTAGATACCCGTGAGCGTATATAACTTGGGTCGTGTTATAAATGCTCTGGCTAAACCTATTGATGGGAGAGGCGAAATTGTAGCTTCCGAATCTCGCTTAATTGAATCTCCTGCTCCAAGTAGAATTTCCAGACGTTTTATATTCGAACCTCTTCAAACAGGGCTTATTGCTATCGATTCGATGATCCCTATAGGGTGCGGTCAGCGAGAGTTCATTATTGGGGACAGATAGACTGGCAAAACAGTAGTAGCCATAGATACAATTCTCAATCAAAAAGGGCAAGGTGTAATATGTGTTTATGTAGCTATCGGTCAAAGAGCATCCTCCGTAGCTCAAGTAGTAACTACTTTCCATGAGGAGGGGGCCATGGAATACACTATTGTAGTAGCTGAAATGGCGGATTCACCTACTACATTACAATCTCTGTTGGAACAGGCAGTGCCTAGGAGGCGCTTAGGCACGCCTAGGCGCTAGGCAATGGCCAAATGCCTCCCTAGGGCATAAATGGCGGTCTAGGCAGGGCAAGCAAGGAATTGCCTACCCAAGCAAGAAATCATGCCACATATTGCACTGATATGCCAAACGGGTTATATTCCAATGGTTGTAGATGGTAATTAACTTATTTATATGCCCTTAACTAATATCAACACCCATATAATAATCACAAATGCACTACGAGTAAAAACTATATGACCGCCTAGGCCGCGCCTAGGGCGCTTAGGCACCGCCTAGGCACTAGGCGATGGCCAACCGTCTCGCTTAAGCCTACCGCTTTTCCAACCTTGATTACAATACCTCGCTCCTTATACGGGAGCATCCCTGGCTGAGTATTTTATGTACCGCAAATGACATACTTTAATAATTTATGATGATCTCTCCAAACAGGCACAAGCTTATCACCAAATGTCCCTTCTATTAAGAAGACCTCCCGGTCATGAGGCTTATCCAAGGGATGTTTTTTATTTGCATTCACGCCTTTTAGAAAGAGCCACTAAATTAAATTTTTCTTTTAGGCGAAGGAAGTATGACTGCTTTACCAATAGTTGAGACTCAATCTGGAGACGTTTCTGCCAATATTCCTACTAATGTAATCTCCATTACAGATGGAGAAATATTCTTATCTACGGATCTATTCAATGCCGGAATTTGACCGCTATTAATGTGGGTATTTCTATTTCCAGAGTAGGATCCGCGGCTCAAATTAAAGATGAAATGAGTAGCTAGCAAATCCAAATTGGAACTAGCTCAATTCACAAAGTGACAAATGAGGGAGTCCTGGATTAGAGGGTATCCGGACAGCCTTATTATATTCATCATTCGGACTATGGAAGCGTCAAGATACAAGACTCAAGACTTCGGCTCGTGTCCGGATGGGACTCTCCTTTGCGTGGAAGACAAGCTCGGCGATCCGGATATTATGTTTCCTTCCTTGTAACCGACTCCATGTAAACCCTAGCTCTCCGGTGTCTATATAAACCGGAGAGGATGGTCCTTAGAAGGCCGATCACAATTACAACCATACCATCATAGGCTAGCTCTTAGGGTTTAGCCTCTACAATCTCGTGGTAGATCTACTCTTGTATTACACATACCTTCAATATTAATCAAGCAGGAAGTGGGGTTTTACCTCCATCGAGAGGGATCGAACCTGGGTAAACATTGTGTCCCTTGCTTCCTGTTACCATCAGCCTAAGACGCACAGATCGGGACCCCCTACCCGAGATCAGCCGGTTTTGACACTGACATTGGTGCTTTCATTGAGAATTCCTCTGTGACGCCGCTGCAAAGGCTCGATGGCCCATCTCATTGTAAAGGACGACATCGCCTCTGGGGAAGCACTGGCTGTAGGCCAGACTCTCCGGCTTGGCGGCTTCATTATAACTGCCCCATCGGCTGTCGCGCCGATGATGACCTCTCGGGTCATCACGCATAACCTTCGCATCAATTCGGAGCTTGCCGAATAGATGGATCCGATAGAGTTGTCCTTTCTTAACGAGCTCTTGGATCGCATCGCTGCTTCCGGAGTCGCTATGGACTACGACTGGATTGGGCTTAAACCCGACCAGAGGGACATTAGATCCCCGCCGGCCACCCATGAAATAGCGGTAGTGGAGGAACCACACGTGGGTTGCCCCTCAACTTTGAGGACGAATTATGTCTGGATCACCGAACTCAGTGAGCCGAACACCCACCCAAAGGAAGATATGACCCAGGTCCCGGACTTAGAATCGGGCGTTGGGCCGAAGGGATTAGGTAATACTCCAGATCCCGAACTGTCAGGCTCAGTACCTCCCGTGCTCCCGGGCATCAGATCGGATTAGAATCCGGATTCAGCCAACGACGCCCGCTCGGACTTAAACCATCTCTCCCGTATCAGGCAGGAGCCCCAGGAGACAGTACACCGCTATTGGGCCAGATTTCTCCTTGCTCTTAATAAGGTCAAGGACTGCCACAAGGAGGACGTAGTCTCTTCTTTCTGCAGAAACTGCACGAACAAAGGACTCCTTAATGCTATAAGTCGCCGTGACATAGTGCACTTTACGGACTTGGCAACCATAGTACAGAAGTACTGTGCGATGGAAAGTGCCTGGAATACCCAAATAGAATTTTGGGATAGTACGACCCTCACCAGAACCTTTGTCCGAGCTAAACGGCTGAACTCTCGTAAGTCGACCAACTCAATTCCCAAGAAACCAAAACCCACCCAGGGCATGGAACCGTATTGGAAGAATGGCTCAATGGCCCGTGTAAGCTTCACAGCACGCCAAATGCAACGCCGACCAATAGCCTTAGAGCATGTTGGATACTCCGGCAGGTAGCCAAGAGTGGCGAGGATCTCCTCGAGAGCCAGAAAGCAGAACCACATCCCACCAAGGAACACAATACGGTACTGACAGTCTTCGAGACCTTCGCCTCAAACAATAGGCGCAAGCGAGCACATCGAAGCTCTGCTGAAATTTGCCATGTGGCAAAAATAAATCCATGGAACGACACCGCTATAACCTTCAATGCTAGTGACGAACCCTAATTCCATTCCGTCCGGGTGCCGGCCGCTCTGGTCCTCAGCCCAATAGTGGACGGCTTTCGGCTCACTAAAGTACTCATGGACGGCAGAAGCGGATTAAACTTAATCTACGAAGAAACACTCAAGAAGATGGAGATTGACAAAAGCCGCATCGAACAAAGCAGCACAACCTTCAGGGGAATTATCCCTAGTCGGGAGGCATGGTGTGCGGGAAAAATCACACTCGATGTGGTATTCGGCACCCCAGAGAATTACAGGTCCGAAGAAATCACCTTCCAAGTGGCTCCTTTCAACAGCGGATACCACGCCCTTCTAGGGCGGGACGCGTTTGCAAGCTTTCAAGCCATACCCCATTACGGGTATATGAAGCTTAAAATGCCCGGACCCAATGGAATCATCACTCTAGCTAGTGATCCAGATGTTGCACTCTGCGCCGAAAACAAAACCGCAGCACTAGCCTTGGAAGCACTATCCAAAGCCCTAGCGGCAGAAGAATTAACAACACTGCACGCTACCGTGGATAGGGACGACGTGATACTCGACAGACGACCCAAGTCCACCTCATTCAAACCTGCAGATGAGATAGTCAAATTCCAAGTTCACCCAACGGACCCCACGAAGGCAGCTTCTATTGGGACACAGTTGAACCCCGCTATTGACGCCGCACTTCGTGACTTCTTACGCGAGAATTGGGAAATCTTTGTCTGGCACCCATCGAACATGCCCGGCATCCCACACGGATTGGCCGAACATAGCCTTAACATACTGAAGGGATATAAACCTGTTAAACAGACCCTAAGGCAATTTTCGGAGCCCAAACGGCAAGCCATGGGGGAGGAGCTAGCCAAGCTACTTGAGGCCGGATTCATCAGAGATATCAAACATCCGGATTGGCTGGCGAACTTGGTAATGGTACCAAAGAAGGACAAATCCTGGCGCTTGTGCATCGACTTCAAAGACCTTAACAAGGCTTGCCCCAAGGATCCCTTTCCCCTCCCTCGCATCGATCAAATCATCGATGCCACAGCTGGACACGACTCGTTGTGTTTCCTCGACGCATACTCTGGATACCATCAAATAAAGATTGCAGAGTCCGACCAAGCTGCAACAGCTTTCATAACGCCATATGGCCCTTTCTGCTTCAACACTATGCCTTTCGGGCTTAAGAACGTCGGGGCAACCTATCAACGCATGATTCAAACATGCCTGGAAAAGCAAATCGGCAAAACAGTGGAGGCATACGTGGATGACGTAGTCATAAAAACAAGACACGTCGAAACCCTAATAGATGACTTGAGGCTTACGTTTGACAACCTACAAACATACGACATCAAGCTGAATCCGGAGAAATGCGTTTTCGGCGTCCCCTCCGGAAAACTACTAGGCTTCATCGTTTCCAATAGAGGAATTGAAGCTAATCCGGCAAAAATCCAAGCTTTGTCGCAGTTGGCTATACCAACAGACCTCAAACATATCCAGAAACTAGCTGGATGTGTGGCTGCTTTAAGCCGCTTTATCTCTAGGTTAGGAGAAAAGGCATTGCCTCTTTACCGCCTTGTTCGGTGTACCGAACACTTCGTGTGGACGGATGCAGCCACGGTCGGACTCGATGAAATAAAGACCTTATTGGCCAATAATCCAGTCCTAACAGCGCCAAATATCGGCGAACCTATGCTGTTGTACATAGCTGCAACACATCAAGTTGTAAGTGCAGTACTCGTCGTCGAACGAGAGGTTGACGGATACAA
The DNA here is from genome assembly GCF_002162155.2 of Triticum dicoccoides. Taxonomy (NCBI): domain Eukaryota; kingdom Viridiplantae; phylum Streptophyta; class Magnoliopsida; order Poales; family Poaceae; genus Triticum; species Triticum dicoccoides. Next base: position 397,074,583 of record NC_041381.1, read on the forward strand.
ATTCCCACTACAGAAGCCGGTTTATTACGTATCCACAGTCCTCACCCATGCAAATCCCGATACCCACACTATCCAAAAATAGCATATGCGGTCTTCATGTCATCCTGAAAGCTACGACACTACTTTCAAGAGTGTTCGATTACGGCGGCCTCCGAAGTACCACTAAACGATATAATAAATAACCGCAATGCCATGGGCCAGATTGCTAAATGGGCCATCGAGCTCCTTCCATTTGACATAACATACAAGCCTCGGCGGGCTATCAAGTCGCAAGTATTAGCCGACTTCGTCGCCGAATGGACGGAAGCCAAACTCCCTAAAGAGTACGGTGCATACTCTAACTGGATCATGCACTTTGACAGCTCTAAAATGCTGGCCGGATTGGGAGCAGGCGTAGTCCTGACTTCTCCCACCAGAGACACGGTCCAATACATCCTCCAAATATTATACACAGACTCCAACAATGCAGCCAAATATGAGGCTCTGTTGCACGGTCTTCGGATGGCAGTATCTATGGGCATTCAATGCCTAGAAGTGCGCGGGGATTCAAACCTCGCAATATCACAAATAAATGGAGACTTTGATGCCAAGGATCCGAAAATGGCGGCCTATCGCAATTCCGTCCTTAAAATGTCAGCTCGGTTCGAGGGGCTCGAATTCCACCATATGGCTCGAGAAAACAATCAAGTGGCAGATGTCCTTGCCCGCATCGGCGCTAAACATGACCCTATCCCACCTAACATATTCCTGGAAAGGCTGTTCAAGCCATCCGTGGTATGGGAAGGAGAGTCTGGCAATACCAGCACGGATCTGAATACATCCCCAGATTTCGAACTATCAGACATAATCGGAGGCTCCACCACCGAAATAACATCGTCAGCCCACGAAATAATGGTTGTTATCGCCCCGTGGACTGAGCCCTTGTTGGCCTACCTAAATAGGTAGGAGCTCCCCGAAGACCAAAATGAAGCACGCTGCATCGTTCGGCGTTCTAAAGCTTACAAAGTCCATGAAGGGGAACTCTATAAGAAAAGTGCCACCGGAGTGCTCCAAAGGTGCATCTCCGAAGAGGAAGGGCGGCAGCTCTTGGCTGAAATCCATGCTGGACTGGGAGGGCACCATGCTGCGGCTCGAGCATTAGTCAGCAAGGCCTTCCGTATAGGTTTCTATTGGCTGACAGCCCAAGCAGACGCACAGGACCTTGTCCAACACTGCATCGGTTGCCAGCTCTTTGCCAATCAGAGTCATATGCCCCCTACCGCTTTCCAAACAATCCCCATAACTTGGCCCTTCGCGGTTTGGGGGTTGGATATGGTTGGACCCCTTAAAGGGGGAAGCCATAAGAAAAAATACTTATTGGTCATGGTTGACAAGTTCACCAAATGGATAGAAGCCAAACCAGTGAAAACGGCCGAATCTGGACCAATAGACTTTATATCCGGGGTCGTACACCGATACGGTGTCCCCCATAGCATCATCACTGATAATGGCTCAAATTTCATGGCCGGTGAGGTGAAAGCTTGGTGCGGCAAAATGGGCATTAAGCTCGACTATGCTTCCGTCTACCATCCTCAAACAAATGGCTAGGTCGAACGGGCAAACGGTCTCATCATGAGCGGCATCAAACTCAGACTAGTGCGATCCTTGACAGAGTCGGATACTCACTGGGTCGAGGAGCTCGACTCCGTACTCTAGGGGCTGTGGACCACGCCGAATCGCACCATCGGATATACACCATTTTTTATGGTGTATGGTGCGTAAGCAGTACTACCTTGCGACATAATACATGATTCGCCATGCGTACGCATGTATGAAGAGAAGGAAGCTGAGTTAGATCAGCAGGATAATTTGGATGCCGTGGAGGAGGAGCGCGATGTCGCTAAGGCCCGTTCTGCATTCTATCAGCAACAGGCTCGATGATACCAAAGCAGAGAAGTGCGGGCCAAAACTTACAATATTGGTGAACTCGTTCTATGCTTACCGGAGAAGAAGAACGACAAGCTCAAACCCAAGTGGGAAGGCCCCTTCATCATCGACAAAGTTCTCACCGGGGGAGTGTACCGCTTACGTAATGCGTCTGATAACAGACTCGAGCCGAACCCATGGAACGCAGCCAGACTCTAGAGATTCTACGCGCGCCAAACTCAGTGTTCGTCTCCTTAACCCTCCTTTTTCAATTATGCTCCCTCCCTTTTCCTTTCTCGATCTTTTTCTTTTCACACAGTATTTAATACAGTACGGACTCCCGGATTACTCCGGCCGCACTATGTGTGTAAGCTTTACCTGGGGGCTTCCTATATGGAAGCTAAATATAAATTACTTTCAGGGCTTTTTGCCTGTCACACATGCGTTTCTTTTTCCATGTGTGCCTTTTCTTCACCATTATATGCATCGATATGACTTAAGACGTGGCTAAGCTGGGTTGCCTGGCTCCTGTGTTTATGCCCTACGTTCCTGTTAATTCGGCTAGGGCATAAAGGGAGCACCTCTGCGATTGTTACTGCTGGTTGAGCCGGATGTGTACCTCAGACTGGGTGAAGCCGAAAGATAGTTTCCTTAAGAGAATATTCGGTCGGTGAACAAAAGATGTATTTGTTTATTATAAAATTAATCCCCAGAAGTTTCATATCCTGCATTTTGGTTCGCAGTCCGGACATGTGCCTTGACACATGCTTACCTAGGGAAAGGAACCCTTAACGGAACTATTCTCCCTGGAATATGTTTCTTACTATCCATGTAACATAACATAACTAGTTGCACTACAACAAAAATACACTTCCGTGATGATACGTGTTTGTCACAGTAGGTCGCGTTTTTTGTCATGCATGTACATCCATGACAAATTTATGACAGAATCAAGATAGTCATACATGTGCTGTCGTAGAAGTGTTCCATGAAAATACCAAAATTATCATCACAGAAGTGTCCACTTCCATGACGATAAATCGTGCGTCACAGAAGTTCTTTTGTCAAGGGTGATCGACACATGGCATCCACCGTTAAGCTATCGGGTCGGGTTTTGGATCCGATAACCCGTTAACAGCCCCGACCAATGGGGATTTTCCACGTGTAAAATCATCATTGGCTGGAGGAAACATGTGTCGGCTCACCGTTGGGACAGATGTCATCCGCTCGTTGGACCGAAGGCGCCTATGATACGGTGACACGTGGCACGACCCAACAAAGGCCCATTCTTGTGAAAAGGCCAGCCCGTTTGACTTGGTCAAAAGGTGGCGGGCCGGCCCACGAAAAGCGTGTTAATGGCATGTTCGCATATAGCCCATTTACAGCCCGCTAACCCAGGGCCCATTACGCCCTATCCGAATTAGGCCCAGTAGTGTCATCTGGGCCGTCCAATATGATTCAGCCCGTTTTAACTTCCGGCCCATGTGTGGCCCATGACTTCTTTCGGCCCATATGAGGACCTTTGTAACTCTTGGCCCATTAGCGGCCCGTGGTGAAACTGGCCCGTAATGAACAGTGTATCACTTTATACCCATTAACGACCCGTTACTGCATTGGGCCATTTCCAGCCCAAGTTATCTTTCGGCCTTATTAGGGCCCGTTGATTCTTGGGCTCACTTGCAGCATTCGGTTACATACGGCCCGTTACTGTCATTTTCTGCTTGTGGGCCAAATTCAGCCCGTCGTTATAGTCGGCCTGTTTGCGGACCGTTAATAGTTGGGCCATTTTCATGTCAAAAAAACCCATTGGGCTGTTTTCATAGAGTTATCAAATACGGCCTATTAACGGCCCATTATGGTCCACGAATAGTACGACCCATGATTGGCGAAATGATGATACGCCCCGTAGAAGGCTCATGGATCCTACGGCCCGTATGAGGCCCATGGATAGTACGGCCCGTAGAGGGCCCATGGATCCTACGGCCCGTAAAAGGCCCATGGACCCTACAGCCCGTACAAGGCCCATTGATCCCTAAGGCCCGTTTAGAAGAAGGCTGATGGATCCTACGGCCCGTATAGAAGGCCAATGGTCCTACGGCCGAACGAAGGCCCATGGATCATACGGCCTGCAGGAGGCCCATCAGTCTGTGTGTTGCCATGATTATTTTGGCCTAGTTACCAAAAATAGGCTATTGTGGCCACTAGAAAAACACAGAAAAAGGACTGCAGTGACTACAAGCAAACAACTAAACAAGACAATAAGGAAATAAATAACAAGCAATTAAGGCTAGCCTATTACCGCTATTACACATATTACATCCACTGGGCATCAAAGTTCACCACCAGTGCAAATATAGGGAACAAAGCAGCATATTACATACACTGGCCGTCAAAATTGGCCACCAGTGCAAATAAACGCGGCAGCAAAACAAGAGCATAACTGAAACAACTTCAGAAGAGCTCAAGAAACGTTATCCTGGGTATCCACCATGCTGGCAATAAGCTTAGCAAGCTGATTAGCTTTGTCCTGTTTGCCGCTAAAATCCTCCAACGCTTGCTGTTGCACCAGAAAGTATGCATCTGAATGCTCCAGGGACTTCCGCAGTCCTTCCGCTTCTTGTCGCAGCATAGCTAATCGATGTCTTTCAGCTTGTAGTTGAGACTCAAGAAACCGAACTGATTCAGACAATGAGTTTGAATAGCTTGTGCAAGCGGTAGTGGCCAGTAACTCGAACACTAAACCAAGACAGGACTTTGGGGTTGTCTCGCTGTCTTCAAGATAGTCTTCCTTAGCTGTTTTATCAGCTTTGTTGGAGACCAACAAGGATGTGTCACTATCCTGAACCTTATATGCATTACTTCCTTTAGCATTGCTTAATAAGGCACTCTTCCCCAATATTCTGTCAGCATTCTAAAAGAATAAACAAGCAGACACATAACAAGTTTAGCATGTACTAGTATATGAAACTCATTTCGGTGAACCAGTTCATTAGTAAGGTGGACATGATTAAACTACCAAGTCTTCTATTGCCAAGTACTAGTACATAATAAAAGCATCAAACAAACATATATCTATGTCCTATGGTCACTGCATTGTCTTGCCAAATCAAAATAGAGGCACGGTTCAAATCATATCAGTTCAAGACAAAGCAGCAGTGAAAGAATACAAAGCGTGGGAAACTACACGGCACAACAAGATTTCAGATGGGTACCACGGGTCTACATGTACAACAACACTATTGGCTCTGTTGTGATGCTAGTAATGTGCATGATATGAAAGTCAACTATACACACAATTGAAATTGAAATCAAAAGAGCTATTGATAAGAGCAAACCTGTTAAAGAAACATGCGTGAACATACCTGCTGTGCCATTGGAGTTTCGATTGGATCCTTCAATTTAAAAATAAGTTTGTATCAGTAAATACAGTGATACAAGAGCAAAAACAATCATAGTTAAAAAAAGGCGTGCCTAAGCGAGCGCTTAAGCGCGCCTAGGCTCTAGGCGTTGGCAAAACATATTGCGCATAACTACGCTTAATCTATGCATAACTGCGCATAAGCATGCGCTTTGGTCAGTAAAGTGCAAGGTGGTGGCAAAACGCACAATTAACGCCTAGCGCTTTTTTGAACTATGATAGCAATGGAATCTTAAATTAGAACAGTTGTTCTTCAGGTTTAGGCACTTGTTCTACATGAACAGAGTACAGTAAACGCAAGAATATAATACTTAAAAATAGAAAATGAGCTCATAGACCTTACCACATTCTTGGTTTGGGACCAGTACAGAACAAGGCGTTCCCAGTCATCGTCCAGTAAATGTGTCTCAGGAGAACATAAGGGAATTTGATGAGTTTCTTTGCCAGTGAAGTACGTTTTCTTCAGGTAATTCCGATACTGCCACCAAGCATTCTTGAAGATAGCAGAGGTATTAGCACAGGTTACCTTATCATGAGTTTCCAAATCGGTCCTTCTCTATAGAGAAAAATGGGAAAAATTGTTGTATTATAACCATCATGGAGGTAGGATGTATGGGACGAAGCAAAGTAATTGCCATGAATAACATTACTTACACATAACTCTTGGACAAACACCTGCAACTGGCATTTTCCTTCATCTTCAGTATAATATTTCCAAGATGGGAAGATACGCACATACGATTTAACAACATCAAATGCGATAGATGCTAAACTACGACTGGCTGGTTGTGCTTCCTCCACAGGAATAGGCGTACTAACTGGTGGAGTTGGGGTTCGCCGTGATAGTACTGGCCCTTTGGGCACTGGAGCTGCCTTACTAATTGCTCTTGTTTGGGAGCTCTATGGTGGAGATGGTGTTGTGTCAACAGGAACTGGGTTACTATCGGCTGGGGTTGGGGTTAGATTGGGTGAAGCTAGTTCTCTGTCCATCGCAGTAGGGGTACAATCTGCGAGAGTTTGGGTTATGTGTGGTAGGGCTGGTTCTTGTGCATGTACAACCGGGGTGCTATCTCCACCAAGAGGTAGCACTGTTTTATTTGAAGACCGTGTTTTTATTCCGCTAGATACTGGCATCACCAGCTCCAATTCAAATGGCTGATAAACAGGAAACATAGTTGAATGTACAGACGTTGTATGAGAGACAGATGCAATAGATAGTTTGGAAAAAAGAGGGCATGGAATAGTTGACATGTATATTGTTTAACTAAAACGGATAGCATGACATAATTTCACATATATGATGTCTATCTAAACTGGATAGCATAGCATAACATAATTCAAAGATATGATGAATAACTAAACAGGATCGCATGACATAATTCACCTACATGTTATCTAAGTAATCAGGATCGCATCATTTAATTCACATATGTGATTTATATGCTAAAAAGAGGGCATTCGATGTCTGAACTAAGAACATGGTGTTGAATATTGTGTATATGATGTCTAAACTATGCAATGCAAGACACCGTATGCATGATATGAGCAGTATAACTGTGCCAAGTTAGAGCATACACCTCAGTAGGGGAATAGGACTGGTCATCTGTCTCTGAATCCATCTCTGAGGAGCTATCGGGACCCAACAAGAGATCTGCTTCGACAGGTAGCACTGTCTGCTCTGAAGGCCTTGTTTTCACTCCAGATTTTTCCATCTCCCACCCAAATGGCTGATTCACAAGAAGAGTAGTTTAATGTACAAACATTGTCAACAAATGGAAATGTAATGAAGAAAAGGATGGGAAAGATATCATTCAAATATATGATGCCTGGTTAAACAGGATGTCATTGCACATTTCACATATATTATGGCTGGCTAAAAGACATGAGACTGCATAATTCCCATATATGATATAGAAACTAAACAGGTGGCATTACAGAACATGTCTAAACTAAGTAGATGACATATATGATGTCAAAAGTAGGCACTGCAAGGCAAGACATGCATGATATGACTAACATCATCATGCCAAGGTAGAGCAAACACCTTGGGGGGGTAAATAGGAGTGGTCAGCGGCATCTGAATCCGCCTCAGAACAAATATCTTCCTCTGGATTACAATCTGGAGAGGGGTGGGGAGGGTTTGCCATTGAACCCGCCATGGAGCGATGTCTGCATGACATTGTATTACCGCGCAAAACTCTTCTCTTTTTCTCTACATGTTCAGCATGACTGTGTACAATATCTGACATGCATATGAAAAAATATGGTGAGATTATGTAAGGAGAGCATGCAGAAATTTAGAGTGATGGTAACAACCAGTGGATGGATCCAAAAATAATGATAGCAGGCTGATGATTGCTTTAAATTAATAAAAAGACAGATGATGATTGCTTTACTATTTGTTTCCCACCCAAGATGAAAAACATAGGCATACCCTAGGTGAACTAGATATTAGACAGACATACTATTCATTGCTGCCTCGATATGTGCCCCACAACTAATTTAGAACTCAAGTTTGAACATTAATTTGGACCTGAGTTGGGAGTCCAAGAGCTGAACAGGACGATAAAGTAGCAGGTAAGTTTAAGCAATGCATAACATAAGCAGAAACAAAAGAGTGTGACCTCTCTTGTGGACCCGTGTACTCCTCAGGTTCATCTGCTGAGTCGATGATGGTGATGCCGTTGGGGTGGGTGCCGACGGCAGGGAAGGAGATCTGAGGCGGCGAAAGAAGGTCAGGAGTCGTGATGTCTGGTTCGGTGGATGCTTCTGTCGATGGAGCAGCTCAGGTGAGGTGGACGACGTCGCGGCAGGAGCAGGACAAACCACACAAAGTTCCCTTCGACACGTACCTGTAATTGAAGTAATTCTGTAAGGGCTCATTTGGCTTGCATGATTCATAAAACACAGGGATAGGAAAAACACCGGAATAGGATAGGAAAATGCACATGGTAAACAGAGCATTTGTAAACACAGGATTTCTGTCAACTTGGGTGTTTGGTTTACAGGAATTGGAAGAGCAGAGGAATGCAAAGAAACATGGCCAAAATAAAGAGAAACCATATGAAAGCGTGTACAGTTAGAATGTTATCCTGGCACTAATGCGCTTGGTCTTGTTTTCATGCATAGGATTTTGAAAAGTAGGTCCAGGTGGATGTTTTGCTTCATTCCTTTCAACAAAATGCATGAATAATTGAATAGTAGAGTGCCATTGGAAAATTCCGTATTGCTATGTTTTTCCGTTGGACCAAAATAGCCCTAATGGATCGACGTGAATGTATAGTAATAAGTGATGCAACAAGTGTACAACCTCTTTGTCGTAGCTGTGTCGACCTCAACATCATTGGCTTGGTCGCTGAAGCAGTTGAGGCAGAGGTGGCTGTCGGAGGTGTGGAGGAAGATCTGAGGAATCTGTAGACGGCGTCTAGGGCACTGATCTGTTGTGATGGATCGTTCTGTCGTTGGAGAAGCTCCGGTGAGCCGTAAGACATCAAGGCTGAAGCAGCACAAGACCGACATCGTCAATCTCAAGTGGGATTCTAATAGCATCTCCAATAGATGATGTCAAATGGATGTAAAATTAACATCACCAAAAACCACCTTACTACAACAGATGAGGTAAAAACTGTTGACTCTGAACTTAACTATCGAAACTGAAATTTACTGTGGAATCTGAATGCTACTGTCGAAACTAAACGCAATGGTAGCAGATAGGCAATTGACATGTAGTTTAGGGAGGGTTGCAGTTCATCTTCAACCTGCACCCCCTGAGCCGCCAGCCACCACCGGCCGAACCGTTGGCCCCAGCGCTGCCTAGCCGCCCCGAAACAACTCGCCACCGCCGCCCCGGCCAGCCCTCTAGGCCCCCCGCCCCCCACCCTGAACCCTAAGATAGATAGTGGGGTACCTCTCTAGCGAGCCCCCGTCCCCGCTACGGGTGGTTCTTCCTTAACTCCGGTGAGCCCCCCTCCCCCCCAACCCCTGAAAATTG
>NC_041381.1:397084437-397087165 GCF_002162155.2 Triticum dicoccoides
CTGAAGTGGGGCTTAATCAGAGCAGAGCAGCAGCACGAGCGAGGGGGAGAGCAGCAGCAGCAGTTGGGCGAGTGAGCGATCAAGCGAGAGCCGGAGCAGCAGCAGCTGTGCGAGTGAGCGAGCAAGAGCCGGAGCAGCAGCAGCAGATCCGGCTGGTATGGATGCCGCTGTCGAAGGGGCCTCGCGCTGGGGGAGAGCCGCCATGGAGATGTCGCTCGAGGCGCCGACTTCAAGGTAGCCGCTCCATGGGGGTGCGGGATGGAGCACCGTCGGTGCCGGGAGGTCGAGTTAAGGAGAAGGTGCGATGCGATGAGTGTACAACCTCTTTGGTGGCGCTGAGTAGGCCTCGGCTTCGTCCGAGGAGTCGGTGAGGATGCTGCGGTTCCGGCGGAGCAGGTTAAGGCGGCGGTGTGGGGATGGAGCAGCCGCGATAGACGAGGCGATCGTCAGAGTAGCTCCTTGGAGGTAGAGGACGGGGCGGCTGAACCGGATGGACGGCGAGATGGATGACGGATCCTCATCTGGGGAGGTGGACGAGGGACGTCGAGCTGTTGTGGTGGACGATGTCATCAGGGATGAGGCTCCGGCTGGGCAGCGGTGACATGGCAGACGGAGGAGGTGGGGTTTCGCGGCTGGAGCGGAGAGTTTATGGCGGCCTGGGATTTCGAATGGCGAAAAGGGGGCGATGGGAGGGGGTGAAGCATGACTTAGGGACGCGCTTGTCCAAAATGTAGGGTGTGTTACAAAAGTACCCCCCACCGATTTGAACTAGCGGCCATTTCGGCTTAGGGTTAGAAGGGGGATTTCGCGTGTTGGGATTTGGCAGCTGGAGGGAGTTTTCGCGCGCGTTGTAATTTCGGGATAGCAAGGCGCGGGATGTGAAGGCGCTAGTTTTGGGAGCACGATATCTGAATTTTCGGGATATAACAAGACACAGGTTGAATTTTAGGGACAAGCCTAACGTGTAGTAATAATGTACTTGTACGTACCAAATCAATTCGCACTTCCCTCAACCAAAAAGAAAACGAAAAAAATAAAACTATTCACACCACACAAAGAGAGAGTCTTGCCCCGTTTTACTATACAAATGCTATTGAAAGGTACTCCCTCCTTCCATCTATATAGGGCCTAATGCGTTTTTCGATGCTAACTTTGACCAAATATTAGAGCAATGTTATATGACATGCAACTTACACAAAGCACACCGCTAACTTCATCTGTGAAAGGTTCTTTCAATGATATAATTTTCACATTGTGCATGTCATGTACTATTAATCTTGTCAATAGTCAAAGGCGGTCTTAAAAATCTTATTACGCCCTATATAGATGGAAGGAGGGAGTATGAATCCATGTTATGTCCGAATAAATTTTTTCGCTTGCTGTATAATGCATGTAACCTACTCATACCAACATTTTAGTGCATTCCAAATGTCTATACTACCGCTGCAATTCGAACTAAATTTGAATTCGTTTCTCTATTTCAATAAGAACTTCAACCATCATTCGTGTATTACCTTAATAACACACCACATGATTACTATAGAGATAGATATGAACTATGTGTACTACATGAACTTGAATTCTATTTTTTGAATACACTTGATGTTGATTCCAAATAATAGTACATTTGATGTACTGACTACATATTCATAATCTAAACCATGTTCCATACGTACACCGTGTTTATCACACAAAGTATAGTGCCCCGCCCCCTACATTATGACAAGTATTTAGACCTGAGTTGCAAAAGCCACACATTAGCCCAAATTATAATCAATGTTCTACATTATGATATCTTCTTCAAGTATCTGTATCCACCTTTTTATAGTGAATTATGATCTTTGTTCGTCTTTTACACCTTCACGATCCTCTTCTATTTGTAGCTAGCTAGCGCTAACTTTCTATCGTGCATGCACACGCCCGCCCCCCTCACACACCCTTAGCGTCCCCTCCATCGCGCATGTTCATTATTTCTCTTGAGGTCATCCACCAGCGGTGTGTGTAGGCCCCTGGCTCCTTCTTTCTGGCACACACCGGTTAATATACCTCTCTAGCCAAGTGTGCCTACAACAAACACATATATACTTCCCCTCTTCTCTTCTCACCGTCCATGCCCCCATATGTCCAATACGATTCCACGCAGGTGCACACTCATGCCCCTCTTTTCATTAATCACATGCTCGCACACTCCTCCCCCCTCAACATGGTAGGCCTCTCGCACCACCTCCTAGCCACACCCTCTCCCCATGTCTGCCTCTCCGGACCTTATTTGCTTCTAACACATGAAGGACTGTATATGAACTGATCTCCCTACATATAGCCAGGTCGACTATAATTCGTTTTCACCAAGCACCAATACACTTACCTTGCTAGTTATGTCTCTCCTTTTCTCGGACACACGACGGTTGATCTTCCTATGTAGTTATGCATGCTTACCACAACCATATCTTCTCCCCTCATCATCCTTGAATACCTCCCGACCCATCTCTCACACGCACGTGCATAGACAGACAGACATCCCCCGCCCTCCCTTATTGATATTGCACTCATACCCTCCGTTTGTCTAGCAGGCCTCTCCCACCATTTGTGAGACGCCACTCCACCACCAACCCTTCGACGCTCTACCTTTGTCTTTTTCCCAACCTTATTCCTCTTCTACACATATCCATGGATGTCGATCGATCTCCCTCAATACATAGCTAGGTATCTCTCCTTCCCCACACATATA
>NC_041381.1:397087442-397093379 GCF_002162155.2 Triticum dicoccoides
CACACACCGATAGTCGAACGTTGTAGGTAGGTATCCATGCCACGGAGAAGAACTGCACCTCTGCCCTCTCAAATTTAAGTAGGCCAGCTGCCCTGTATCTTTGACGTGGGCAAACACAAATTCGATGTCACTCTTTATCGATCGTGCAGCCACACACTTCATCCCTGTTTTCAATTCTATCGATATCTCACGTCCATGACTCCATTTCACACACATTGCATATGTTATGTTTTTCTGATTGAGATATCATCAACACATTGCCTCTGTTTTGCACAAACCATCACTCTCATACCCACCCACGTACGTACCTGCACCTAAAGAAGAAGTGCACGCAGGACGCACATACTCACGTCTCGTTCCCGGCCACACCCGCGTGGGTACACGGTGGAGTTCGTTTCTGTACGAAAAGGTAGCCCACGTGATAATTTGACGCGTGTAGCGGTTGTTTACTCGAAGGAGGGTTGGGTACCACGCCAAGAATATAAAATGATTGCCGTGGGGAAAATGGAAAATGGGTTTGTCTCTCGTGAGTCTCGTCACACAAGGCCGCCGTGGCCTCTCACTCTCAGTGTTGGTCAGTGATCTGGTCGCATCCCGTCCGCCGGCGGAAAGGGAGGCTGCGCATCGTCTCTCCATTCGACGGCGTTGAGGCAGCTCGTCCCGATCTGCGGTACCCGCCGTTCTCTCTGACCAAGCTTCGGCACAGTAGGGCCTTCGCCACTTGCTCGCTGCCGCAGTATGGGCATATCCCGGACAACGGCGCCCTCCTAGTAACATCCCGACGACCCTTAGGTACAGCTTCCTCCGGCCTTGCTCCACTACCCATCTTCCCATGTTCCTGCATGTGGATCTTCTTTAGTTGTTTGCTTAAATCGTATCTCGTCCGGCATACTTTCCATCTTGCAATCTTGTCCTCAAACCATTTTTGATAAACCACCATGTGCTATCTTTCCCTTTTTACATGGAACATGCTTCTTTTTTGTCGGCGTATGTGTCTTCAACTCGTGTTATTGGGCAGTAATTGTTTCCTTTCGACCTCCTTTTGCAAACAGGGCTATCCATTTTCACCTTGTTGCTATTGCGACCTTCTGGTGAACTGCACAAATCACTTTTCTGAAGAGTGTTTTGTGCAGTTCCGCCAAAATGTCACACGGGTAACATTTTTACATTTCTGTGGGACTGCAGAAAGGGAGATTGGTTTTGCTATCCTCCTCATCCAACTCCATGCCTAATCTTCTCCAATAAGAAGTTAGTCCTAAAGAGAGATCGTAGAGGTGATCAGCTTCTATTTATGTGTGTTATGTTTAATCATCTAGTTCCACTATTATTGTAATCACACTGACTAGATATCTTTACAAACAGGGATGGTCCGCCCGATTTTAGTGGAGCTGCACAAAATGATCGGATTGTGGTGTCCTTCATACACCTCTTTTTTGGCTACAGAGCTGGGTGAAACTAGCTGTCAAGCAATGAACACTGTGCCAAGGAAATGGAGCCATGCCTACGAACAACATCGATCAATTATATTTTCTTCTTTATTTGTACACCTTCTCACAACTTTGCCTTCAGTTGTGATCTGAATATTAGCGCTGATCTACGAACCATTGAGATGCATTAGCCATGGTAGTTTCATTTGTATTTGATGGAATGTTGTAACGAGATAATCTCGAGGCAAGACACATGAATCCTAAGTTGAAACCGTTTTTTTCTTGTGGGAACCAAAGTTGAAACCTTCATAGCATCACAGTACAATTTCATCAAAATTATGCGTACATATAAACAAATCCTGAAGGATTGATAGCAATGCCAGAAACAATTCAACTTTGTTTCGCCGACATGTTGAACATCCTTCATCCGGCTCCACCTGCCATGTAGCAATATTGAGTGCACAACACAACTTCAGGGAAAGATTCACCCCGATCGTTGCACCGCAGTAGTAATGACTAGTGAGCAGTCAAATCACAGAGCCCCACCTTCGCCACAGTAAGTTGCTCGGACGAAGCAATCATCATTTCTCTGTTCCTTGAATCCGTTGGTACTCCCATATTTCCACAGTAATAAGTTGCTCGGGAGAATCAACCATCACTATATCCACTCACATGTGATGACCACAGGAGCTATCCATTCAGATTGCATGTTAAAAAAATAAAGGTTGATAACTAATGCGACAAACTTTCAAAAAAAAACTAATGCGGCACCCCAGGCCAACGCGGCCAGATCACATTTTGCACGAGAAATTACACACCATGTTTCGTTGACATGTGGTCCCATTCCAACATATCAGTGAGACGACGGCGAGTAGTAGGAGTATTTCCGAACCGACATGTAGGCCGGGGCGCCCCTTCGTGAACCATGGCAAACTGGCAACCGCCCACTGACTCTTCGCCTTTCCCTCTCGATTTGGAACTGCTATCGCACGCTCTTCCTCTCCCTCCTCCATTTTCCTTCATCCCTTCACCCTTTCTTCTGCCATTGTTCGATCATCTTCTCCATGGAGGGAACAGGACGGAAACGACCCTGTTATTCTTGCCCCGATCTGAAAGATGACGTGGTGGAGGTACTCATTGATCGGTGCGACATCATCACCTCGGCTAGCATGGCAGGTCCGTTCAAGCCCATTCTTGACTCAACTAATAACATCATTACAAGGAACCCAAGAGTCAAGGAGCGGTTTGATCTCCCTTACCTTCTTCGCTGTGACCCTGATGACTGGCGCCGTCACGACGGAGGCCTCGCCCTGTGCAAGTTGATGCCGCTTGATAATGATATGTATGATGTTAAGATGCCATCACTTGAGGGCAAGGCTTGGGCAGGCGCAAATGGAGATTGGGTTGTTTACATTGGGTCCAACTGCGAGTGGGAACTTGTGAATGTGTACACTCGTGACCGGGTTCCACTTCCGAAAATCTCAGCAGACTGCCCAGAGGTTGAGCACACCAGTATTGTATGCACGTTCAAATACAATCATGGTGACTGTCTTCTACGGAAGATAGCAATTTCTCAAGTTCCCAACCGCTCTTGGAATTACAACAACTATGAAGTTGTTGCTATCTTCGGCAAGCTTGTTGCCGTCCTTGCTGGTTTGACTCGATGGATACTGCTCAAAAATCAGTTTCCGTACACGGATGAGTACTGTGATGCAATTGAATACGAGGGCCTTGTGTTTGCTGCCACCACTCATGGCACTATTTTTGCATGGAGTCGTTGTTTCGGTACATTTGTCTTCCGCCGTAATTATAATTGTTTCATCCACATGCATGCGGGTTAACGAGTTTCCCTTTACTAATTAACCTTCTTCTTGTGTTTCCAAGGTCCTGCAAACATTCCACCACCTATACTTGAAGATTTTTATAACCAAGGGGGAGATGACGATGGTGATGATCACGAGCATGAGGACGAGCAGCGCCCATATACTATTTGGTGCCTGGCAACTAATTCCGATGGATCACCTCTTCTCGTGTGTATACAGCCCACTGATGATGTTACTGCTAAGGAAGCAGGTGTAGTCTCCCATGGTCGCACTCTCCGGACCTATTCCAACACCCGTTGCATGGTATTCGGGATGGATACTAGTGTGCTAGCGCCAACTCCTTCTCCCTGGTACAGAATTGATAGTCTTGGAGAAAACTCGTTCTTCCTTGGACAAAACTATCCAATGATGGTGAAAGGCGATCCAACTGCTATTGACACAACGTTACTACCATTTATGAGAAGCAAGTGTGTCTATACCTCGGACATTTGGGTGGTTCCCTACCCTGGTACTGATATAGTAGGCCGCTTCAGCCTGGATGATCAGTCCTGCGTTGGTCTCCAGATCGACAATGGATGGCCCGTCCCAGAGAATCACTTGTGGTTCAAAGCAAGCATTTCCAACGCCGAGGAATGGTTGAGTTGAAGTTCATTTCATTGCTTGTTATTTCTTGTGTGGTGAAAACTTTAGTATTTATAATGTATCCTCGTTGTCGATGTGGGTTGATGACCTGTTGTATGTAATAAAATGATATGCCTGTGATAAACTTACTAAATTTATGAATGGCTTTCGAGTCGCTTCTGTGAGTGAGGGGTGCAACGAGGCAAAAATATATTTTCCGAATACATAATTGTATGTGCATTGCAACAGGTTATCGGATGAGGCCAATCAACAATAGTAGTACACTATTTGTACTAGCTTCACATGCTTCGCGCGTTCTGCGGGTGTTTTTACTGTAGCCATATTGTACTCTACTACGTAACCAGCACCTTGAATCCTCGATACTAGTAGTACTATATAGTAAGTAGTAGGAGTAGTAGGGTGGCATGGGCCAGAACAAGCATTCACGTCCAGGAGTACGGCACATGCCACCAGCACGACTTCCATCTGACACCATATTTCTTGGAGTCCGTGCTAGAGCAATCTCTTCAACCTCATCGTTTCTCTAACTCAGCCATCGCGCGGCAGGCGAGGTGGGGGTTAGTCGATAGTCGGTTTCCTTAACTGCGGTCCCACTTGTAAGGCCAACTGCAACGCACGATCCCAAACGGACCTCCGTTTTGCACAAACTCCAACGATAATTTTGACTAGAAAAGCAAGACCAAAGAAAACAAGAACCACAAGAATACATTTTACTACTCCTGTAAGTTGGATTAGTGCCTTCTCGATGCATTCATTGTTGATCTGCGGAGGCTCGATCTTGCGTGCTTCTTTCTTCTTCGAGTGTAAAGAAGTAGACATTGCTTCCTTGCATCTAGTCTCATGTCTAGCCTCTATTCTAGTACTCCCTCCGGTCCGTTTTTCTCTGCGTCTAAGCAGCAACATGCATACCAAGTAGGAGTATCAACAAGTGCACTAATCTCATCTCTAGCCTCTGTGCTAGCTAAAAGTGATAGAACATCTACTAAATTGCGCTCTATCAATATATGGATGTACTCTTCTTCCCAATACAAAAACTTGCATCCATTCTACTCCCTCCGTTGCACAATGCATGCCTTCTATTTGTCAATATATATATGTATCTAGAAATGTTTTAGTATATAGGTACATCCATTTTTGGACAAATGGAAGTCAAGTATTTTTTAATGGAGGGAGTACACAATAAAAAATTTAAGTTAGCACAACTAGTCTAATCCAAGAGCATAACCGAAGATTTGGTCGGGTTCTTCCTCCTTTTGCCGACACGTGGGGCATCCAGCATCCAGGTCGTGTCATGAAAGAAAATAGAGTGGTAGTTGAAGCCACGAGATCTGCATCTTGGGTTAAACTATAAATAGAATCTTACTACTCTTGAGTAACTCCAAAAGCGGCCATCGAAGATCTTTCTTGGATTTGTTTTTCATCACCAGCACGTCGAGGTGAAAGATGTGCAGGTTCAGTGGGTCCTCTTGCGTTTTCACTGACATGTAGGGCCGCATGTGAGCAAACAGACAATGGGCTCCGCGCGTCCGCTGGCTGGCTAAGAAGAGAGATAGAGGAGGGCTGAGCATGGACTGCAGGAAATTTGTTCTACGTAACCAGCACCTTGATATTCGCGTGTGGTTGTTTCTAGAATAAAAAAAGGAGGTACCTCTACTTATGTTACTCCCACTACGCCTAGCCTAAGGTTAGTAGGTGACCTTGCGCTTGGCTCTTCGCCTCTTCCAGAAGTCGATGGTTCTACAGTAGTGCTTCTGGCAATCTGACACCAAATGAACTGCTGCACGTCCACCGCTTGTAAGCAAAAGTTTCTCCTTGTGATGTGAGCCACCGCGCATGCGTTGGCGAGGGAGGAGGCGTAATCAAGATTCTCGTCATTCTGCGAGTTGATGGGACACATCAAAGTTATTTACTAGTAGTATGTACTCTCTCCAAAAAAGGGTTGACCATGTCATTGCTACCATCCCGTGCTTCGTCGTTGAGTAGGTGCCATTCACGTGCCATCGAGGAGAAAAAATATTGCGTAGGTGCCATCGAAGTGCACGACT
>NC_041381.1:397093748-397098179 GCF_002162155.2 Triticum dicoccoides
ATCTCCATTTTCTTGCATGAAACGTGCACCTTGATGATAGATGTCTTGCATGTTGGGAAAAGGATGAACAAAGCTCATGTAAAAGAAAAGAGTTGAAGAGCATAGATTCCCGACGACCGAGGAGGAGCAAGGAACCTCGCGGTGGAGCGTCTGCAAGGAACCTTGCGCATTTTCCCCTGTTTTTTGCCGCCTGCCCACCTATAAACAACTAAAAGAACATGAACTTTTTGCTAACCACTAGAAATGGTACATCAGGATGCTAAGTTGAAGATGTTTTATACTCCCTCCGTTCCCAAATATAAGTCTTTTCACGTATTTCGGTAAGGGACTACATATGAAACAAAATGAGTGAATCTACACTCTAAAATATGTACACAAGCCAACGCACTAACTCCATCCGATCCAACTCATGCACATACGTGCACAGCATGGAGCACACAACACACGTACACAATACCTACATGCACACACGCTCGACCGTGGAATGCACGCGAATAACACATGCATGCACACACTTGGCTGTATGGAGGCGTGCGCCATCTGCGGCGACGTCCGGTTCGTCGTGCTACGGCGAAGCTTGCACGCAACGGCGCATACGCATCTCTTGCAGCACCTCTTTGCCGTCATTGCTCAACTACTAGTCGAAGACGAAGATGACCGCAGCCTCGGCCTTAGAGCTAGCACCAATGGAAAAACACGCACGTTGCACGCACACGAGCACATACGGAGTGCCCACGACGTGGTGGTGGTGCGTCCCCAGTCACCTCTACTCCTTCTACGCACGTTGTCTATCAAGGCGGTTGCATGCTAATGATGATGTGGGTGAGATCTTCTAGGACTCAGATGATGACGAGGAAAATTATGAGACACAAGGTGACGTACACCGTCAAGGTCCACGGTCAAGGGGGTGCTAGCAAGTGCTTAGATGTGCTTAGAGCAAGTACAATAGAGCTGAGTCAGCGGGCTATAAGGAATAAACAGTAGTATATTTCTGCTTAGTTGGAGGAAAGAGAAGAGGAGAGAGAAGGTAAGTGGGCTCTTTGTGAAGAGCCAGCTCTAGCACGTGGTCCTAGGCACTTTGTACATGTTGACTATAAGATGGGCTGTAGGCTTATAGCCAGCAGCTGGCTATACTATTAATGATCTTTAGATGAGGTGCTAAGTGCATTAAATGGCTTAGTAACTCATGTGTTCAATGCATAGGTGCTTAGTTTATTAGTGCCACATCATATTTTATGCCTACGTGGCAGGCTTAGCAGCTATACATGGTGGATCACTAGGAGAGGCCAGGGCTGGTCATAGTGGGGAGTAACTTGTACTATAACATATTACTATGTTACTCTAAACATCTCTATAAACCGGAAAGGAGGGAGTAGTAACATAGACTAGTGTCATATGCAGAGTATGGGAGCACATGATATTTCCCCGTCTGGACCGATCCCAAGTTGGCTTCTCACCTTCTTGGCCCAACAAAAACCCCTGCCCCTCCCGTGCGCGCTTCCCGCCCGGCGCCAGCTGAGCCCACCGCTCCACATTGGTGGCAAGTCAGGGCGACGCGACCTCTCACTGCTTCCGCCGTTGAAGCGGCGCGCCGACCGAGGGCACCGCCCGCTGCACGCCCGGCATTTCAGACTACACAGTGGATAGTAACTTTTAGAGCAACTACTATAATTAGATGACATAAGCAGGCTATAAGGATTTAAATATAGTATTTGTGATTAGTTGAAGGAGAGAGAAGAGGAGAGAGAAGAGAAGCGGATTGTAAACGTGTAGCCGGTTGTACTCCAACATACTCTACTTTGTGAGACAAAAGGTGGGGCCATTATTAATGATATTGTATTTATACTAAAGGGACTAACAGACACCTTAATTACTCTGTTTTTTTAGACAAACCTTGGTGGGGCTATTATTGACTTTTTTGAGCTATTATAGACTTGGACATGGGGTTTGGGGGCCAAAGGCCTACTATTATACTCCGACCTGACATGCTCTACCCTAGCCGCCGCTGTATCATATGGTTTCGCACCATTCTAGATCTTAGCGCTGCCACGCAATTCTTCTCCAACCCTCCTTCCGGCGTGCACCGCGAGAAGGGACAGCAGTCCTCCGAACCCCGCCTTTCGTGATCCTGTACGGGAGAGGGGCGATCAGGTTTTTGGGGAGCATACTCATGTGACTGCTGCCAGCGACGACTTCCTCAACGACAGCATTCTTCCCCAACCTCGGTAACCTCTTCATCAACGACATGAGTGACAACATCAACCACATCGGTTCCGCTCCCGCTATACAGTATGTGATTATGTCCTCCTGGTTTAGTCCGCATCATTACTTTGATGTTTGCAATTGTTGTCATGATCTATTTACTGCTGATTCGGATTAAATCTCATACTAAATTGCTCATATATTCAACAATCCAATCCAAAAACCTGATCACAGGCAATTTACTCTGAGTGGTTTTTCTGTGCTTTTGAAGCCGCCTACTTATAAGAGGGTGCAATATAAAAGGTGGCGCACAAGAGCAGTATATTGGTTTCAGATCATGTACTGCTATGACACCACTAAGGGTAAGCCTGAGGGCGATCTTAATCCTACACAGCAGGAAGCTTTTCAGAACATGGATACCCTCTTCAAAGCCGCCCTGCTGAGTGTTCTTGACGATTCCATTGTGGATTCGTATATGTTGTTTGACAGCGGCAAAGACATGTGGGCTGCGCTCGAGGCCACGTTTGGGCCCTTGGGCGCTGGCAACGAGTTGTACGTCATGGAGCAATTCTGTGACTACAAGATGACTGATGAGTGCTCCGTTGTTCAGCAGATTCATGAGATACAGTCACTCTCTAAGGAACTTGAGCACTTTAAGTGTGTGTTGCCGGACAAATTTGTTGTTGGGACCATCATTGCCAAGCTTCCACCTTCGTGGAACGATTTTGCTACTTCTCTGAAAAACAAGAGACATGAGTTTTCTGTTTTGGATCTCATTAGCACTCTTGATTCTGAGGAGAAGGCGAGAGAAAAAGACACACGTGCTCGGGTCGCCGAGGGAGCTTCTAGTGCCCACATGGTACACGAGAAGAACTTCCAGCCCAACCAGCCCCAAAACAACAAGAACAAATCTCAGGGGAAAGGCAAGTTTGATGCAAAGAACAAGCTGTCACATTCTACCAACTTCAAGAAGAATTCTCATACCGGGAAGGGATTAGCACAACACAAAATTTATATGGCTACATCTACCTGCTGTCAGCTAACCTCGTGGTGCTCCAGGTATTCCTACATTTGTAACTAGGTACAATCACCACCGTAAGATGAAACGTCGACTTACTGAATGCAGTGCGGAACGATCCTGTCATGTGTGGAGGAGCAAACAAGCAGTGCAGCCGAAGGTGGAAATCAACCAAGGACTTATGAAATTATATGTAATCTTCCTCAGGCAGGTCAGTATCCCCTTCGTCCAGATGATCGTGTTTTGTCATGCCGAGCTATTGATATGTGCTACTATTTTGCAACACCGTTTAAGTATAGCTACTGTTTTCCTACCTTTTCAGATTTAGGACAATGAATATGATATCAGGGGAACTGCACAATATGGACCCAAGTTGTGTCATCTCTATTGCCTCATGTGTTTGCTGCAAATGTGTCAGCATCAATTGCAAGATGAGGAAGCTAGCTAGCTGTGGAGTTGCCAACATGCTCAAAGTGCTCGCAACATTGAGAAGAAACAAGCATGCCTAGGAAATCAATGCGTGCGCAGGGAGGCCCTTTGCTTAGAGAAGCATCGACTGATTTTCTTTATTTCCACACCTTCTCATAGTTTTATATATTGGTTATAGTATGGTGAATCATTGAGATGCATAGACATGATGTACTTTTGTTCTTCTGAATGTTAGTTTAAGGTGAGTGTCTGCATCCAATACCGCATCCTCTAATTTGGTGGATGCACACATAGAAAATAAATCTCCTTAATTTACTCCATAACCACCCTATTAAATAGGCCTAGTAACAAACCAGGCACATGCAGTGGCCGGCGGGCACATGCATCCTGCATGCATGGCCAGTCATGCAGCAACGCAAAAGAAGAGAGCGGTTCTTGGGGAAAAGCGAGTAGTTAGTGCAGCGGGCCATATAAACACGAACAGCTCGCTCTCCTGCTTCCGTCTCCCCACCCAATTCCCCCCGCTCCCCAATCTTCCTCACTCGTCCAGAAAACCCCGCTCACCTTCTTCCTCACTCATACAGAAAACGCATGCTCCTCTTCTTCCAGTCCTACAGAAATCCCCAGCCTTCCTTCTTCCCCACTCGCACTGCCACTAGGCTCGTCTCTGGCTACACTGCTCAAACCCGTGAGCACGGCGCGACGCCCACAAGGAAAATGGAGTCGGCTGGACCAAGCGCCAAGAAGATGAGGCTCCCGCCAGCGGTGATACCGGTTGTAGA
>NC_041381.1:397098523-397187598 GCF_002162155.2 Triticum dicoccoides
CCAAGGATTGCTGCCGCACACAAGTCCTCTCAACTCGGTGGCGCCCTCTATGGTGCACCGCGCCCATCAATCTCGACTGTCGTCATATATCTGTCCTTACTGAATTTGATCTCATCAAAGTCATCAAAGCCATCGTCTCTTCTCACAAGCTACCTGCTGTCCATACCCGGCAAGGTGGACGCTTGGCTGACATCCCCTGAATTCGGAAAACTCCACCAGTTTGAGTTCTACCATTACCACGAAAGTTTCATACCACGAACATACCAAGAATTCGTGCCCACACCACCGTTGTCCATCTCGCGGTTTTCCTCCTCTCTCCACACCGCCACCTTTGCCCGGTGCCATCTACCAGACGATCTGGTACAAATACTTCAACTCCCATTGCTAAAATAACTTTCGCTTGTGGTGGTTTATCTGTCGGAGGCCTCACTGCACAGCATCATCCACTCTAGTTGCCCTGCCCTGGAGCGCTTGATGATTGTTTTGGGAATAGAAATCGGTATCAGTTGTCTCCAAATAAAGTCGCCTCACCTTAAAAGCATTGGAATTTGTTTTGAAGGAAAGCAGCTCATCATCGAAGATGCCCCTTCACTTGAAAGGTTGCTCCTTGATAATTGTTATACACCTTCAGAAATAACTGTCATCTCTGCGCCCAAACTGGAGACCTTGGGTGTAATTCATGACCCGTTTAATAATCACACGGAGTTGGTGTTCGGCTCCTCACCTTTTCAGGTACCGTATATTATCATCTACACATTTGTAATCATATGCTGCATTTTTCATTTGTGCGCATAAGTTTTATATCATCTTGGAGTACACTTTGGGTACTAATATTATGTTATATGCTCAATGAAGAGTTCGTCCATTGATAGCCTATCAATGATGTTGGATTCTGTCAAGATCATATATATCAGAATGTATAGTTTTGATCTGGACATAATTATTGGCTTGCTGCGATGCTTTCGATCTCTGGAGAATTTATACATAGAGGTGATGATTTCATCCACATTGAAAGCCCGTATATATTGTACTAGAATTAACTGTTCAGTTGTCGTTCTTTCGACATACTCTTTTTTCAGACCTTAACTGTTTTCAATCTTCATGTCTACTTAGGCAGAACCACATGGAGAAAAGCATAAAACCAATCGTTGGCGTAATAAGCACAAGGATTTTCTCAGTTCTCATGACGTTCGTTTGAGGACAATAATGATGGGACGATATGCATCCAACAAGGCAAATAGAAGCTTTGTCACATTCTTCCTGTTGAAGGCGAGGTTACTATTGTCCATGAGGCTTAATTTTTACAGCAAGAGATTTCTCACGGACGAACATGTTGAACAGCAAAAAAAGAAGTTTCAGGTGGACAGATGGGCTTCTAAACGTGCTTGGCTTCTATTTACAACAAGTTGTAGACATCCTAAAATAAAATTTTTTGCACAGGATGTTGATTTTATGGATCAGACCGATCCATTTGTTTGTGACTGCAAAAAACAGTGGTTGGGTTAGATGTTACTGTCATGTTCAATCTGGGTTTTGTCTAAAAATTTGATGAACAATTAATCCTTGGCCTTTTTGTACCATTTGTATGCTTGACTTGCATGTTGTTGCCCTCGTACTCCCCTCACCTGCCACTATACTACCGCATCTTCCATGGCTGCTGTTCGTTCCCGTCTGAGGCCTTGCCGTCGTTCTCCACCTTGGTTAGCTCGCTGTGCTCGCCGCTGTCTGGTGTTGTCAACATGGTCAACAACCAGGAGGAATCAGGAGATGACTATACGTGGAGAGGCTGACAGTAGGGACCCACCAGGGTCATTGCATTTCACAAGCAGGTGCCTCGTTATTACAAGCCAAAACAAAACTTCCTCCTAATTGTTTGACAACTAGGTTCCACGCCATTGTCAATGTAGTCAACAAACGAGAAAATTACACAACGAGCGGATAACACCAGGGACCCAGCAGCTCGCCCAGTTGTTTTTTAGTTTCAGAGACGGAGCTCAACTGCGCGCTATGTGGGGGCTGTGGCCTGTCTAGCCCATGCTTACGCTTTTATCAAGCACGTGACGAGCCCAGTTGATATTTTTTTTCTTTCTGAAATTGGCTAGCCCAGTTCTTTTTTTTGGAGAATACCAAAACCGAGGCCTACTTGATTTTCTCAGCCCTGCTGGGCTGCAAATCTTTCAAGATGAGGAGGGATAAGAAATGGGCTTCCCCAGAAAACGGGCTATAAGTTGTAAGAAATGGGCTGTAAATTTTTAAACCAAAGCCAACCGGCAATTGCATTAAAATATCATTTTTTTCAGGATTTCTCTACTCTCTACTCTTATAAAAACCAAAGCCAACTGCCAATTACATTAAAATATCATCTTTTCACCCACAAGATAGACTACTCATACAAATGCATCTTCATGTTTCGTGCAACGAACGGGCATCTTGCTAGTTAAGATTCTAAATTTCATTCATTTTTTTTGCGGACAATTGTTTTTGAATTTTATTTTGATATAATTTTTTGAAAACTATTTTTAATGTGACTCGAAATTTCGTGATTAAAAGAGTTCGGACCCCACCGAAATATGCAAAATTTCATTGAATTTTTTAGCAGTGTCCAGAATATATGGTCTGTAATGCTAATAAAAAGAATATGGGCTTCAAATATCCTTAAGAATTAGCAAATGGGCTGTAAATTATTGAAAATAATGGCTAATGGGATGTATGCTGTTTTCCACAGATTTGGAGGATGACTTCTGGGCCTACTAGGTTGACGATGATGCTGTCCTAAATTTTTTTGACGCGTACGCAAGGCTTTGTCAACTTCGTCAACACACAGCACTGACTGTTGGATGTCCATCCAACGGCCGCCGTGCTTCTTCAATCTCTGATCTTCCTGCTCCAGCCGCCCAAACCAGCGCCGGCGGGACTGCCTGCTCCCTCCTCCCGTGGCTGGTTGTGCTGCCGCGAGGCCATCCCTCTAACCACCCACACATCCTCTTATTTTCCGGCGACGTCAGCCTCACCCCACACCCGACTAGTCAGTGCTCGTTCTCCCCTCAGCGTGGGCATCCGCTGCGGTGGCTTTGCCGGCTCCGGGTGGTTCTTTTCCTGGGCCCCGCCCTCGTCCACCGCGTTTGTGCTCTCAGCGCGGCGAGGTCAACATGGTCAACAAACAACAGCCATCGGAAGAGGCTGACAGTAGGGCCCACATAGGAAAATGCCTCCTTATTACGCGCAAAATAATGATTCCTCCACCAGATAGCTGGGACGCACCGGAAGGGTCTCTGTATTTCGCGAAAAAAATGTTCCCCCCGCTGTCAGCTCGGACCCACCGCAAATGCCTCCTTATTACGCACAAAAAAATGAATACTCCCCCTACTAGCTGGGACTCACCTTGGTGGGAGGCTCACTTGTGGGCCTACTAAGTTTACGGGGATGGAGGGCTTTGTCAACTTAGTCAATATGAACGACTCTAGCTTTGATGACCGTACGATGTCCATCCAACGGCCGTAGTGCTTCTTCAACCTCTGGTCTTCGTGCTCCAGCCGCCCAAAGCAGCGTCGGTCGTGCCGCGTGCTCCTGCCTCCCGTGGCCGGCTGTGATGCCGCGGAGGCCTCACCGCCCCCTACTACTCCCACCGCTGGTAAGGCCATCCCTCTACTCACCCACACCCCCTGTTATTCTGCGGCGACGGCAGCCTCACCCTCGTACTCCTCTTCGCATGGGCATCCACTATTGCGTCTTCCCCGGCTCTGCATGGTCCCCTTCCTAGGCCTCGCCATCGTCCACCGTCGGGGTGCTCTCGGCGCGGCGTGATCAATGTGGTCAACGACCGACTTCCATCGGAAGAGTATTGTGCATGGAGAGGCTGACAGCTGGGTCCACGTTGGGAGCAAGGAAGTGCCTCCTTATTATGCGCAAAATAATTATTCCTCCACCTGACAGCAGGGAACCACCGGACGGGCCACCAATATTTCACGAAAAAACGTTTCCCCCCTGGCTGCTGGGACCCACCAGCTACATCTTCGCACGCAAGGAAGTGCGTCCGGGAAAAAAAAACCAAAACGATTCGCCCCCTGACTGCTGGGACCCACCAGCTACATCTTAACAGGCAAGGAAGTGCCTCACAGTCGGGACCCACCTGGTCGAAGCGTACATAGAGTTGTCATTCTGGTCACGAAAGTGTACGTACATACTGGTCAATGTAGAGGCACGCACATGTCGTAGTAGTGGTGCGCACGTGCGATGTAGAGGCGCGCACGTAGCATGTACATGTATGTACAGCAGCGAGGGTGCAAGAAAAGAAAATATGGCCACATACGTACGTACGGGCAGGGTCTCGAACGCCTACTCGCGCATACGTACATGGCTGGGTCGGAACAGAGAAACAGCGTCGTCGTCGTGTTCATGGGGAGCCAACCGGCTGGGTCGGAACGAAATGTGTGGTCGTGTTCATCGGGAGGGCTTGGACGGAACAAGCGATGGAAACGAGGCCTGGCGCACTGCGCAACGGGAGGGGTGTGACGTACCGCAAAACGGACGAAACGGACTTGTGTTGGAGCACTACGGTCGAAACAGGGGTCTTGTTGATCGGAGGGGTGTGGCATACCGCAAAACGGAGGAAACGGACCTCCTACGGTCGAAACGGGGATCCTGTTGATCGGGAGGGGTGTGGCGTACCGCAAAACGGAGGAAACGGACCTCCTACGGTCGAAACGGGGGTCCTGTTGATCGGGAGGGGTGTGGCGTACCTCAAAACGGGACTCCACGAGATACTGTTCATCTCCACCGTTGACCTCCTCCAGCCTCCACGGGCTACCGTCGACCTCCTCCAGCCTCCACGGGCTCCTGTTCATCCAGCCTCCACCGCGCGCTACTCCACCGGCTACTGTTCAACCACCCCTCCACCGTCTACTGTTCATCCAGCCATCCACACCACGGGGTCCTGTTCAACAACCCCTCCACGGCCACCCCTCCACCGTCTACTGTTCATCCAGCCCTCCACACCACGGGGTCCTGTTCATCCAGAGGCAACGCCACCGCTCACTGTTCATCCACCCCCCTCGCAACGCTCACTGTTCATCCATCGATCGGCTTCAGTTAGCAGCAGTAGCGAAGGAATCGCTCCATCGGGTTCAGTTAACTGCCATCGATCGTTCGCTCGGGTTCAGTAACGCGTAGCCTGCAGTGCAATCGCTCGGGTTCAGTTAGAGCCCAACGCCTCGCTCGGGTTTAGTTAGAGCCAACGCCTCGCACACATGCGCGTACGTGTACGAGAGAAACGCGCATCGCTCGGCCCCCAACCTCCCACCGTAACCGGCAACTCCCCGAATCCCCCCCCCCCTCGCTTCTACCACGATTTTTTCCGTCATGGACGGCCCAAAGAATGTCATGCAGCTGCGTCTCCGGCCTGCCCAGGACGAAAAGCCCATTTTATGTCATGAGTTTTTGTCATAGAAGTAGGAGCCCACCACATCTATGATGATACCGGGTTTTGTCACAATTATCGTCATAGAAGTGTCATATGTATGACAGAAAAAATTCATTCGGCCCAAAATGTCACGGATGTGTCTTTTTTGTAGTGTTGGGTACTTGTCTGTTCAAGCACTTATGACCCCTACGCCTTGTTTCCACGCATACCCCGGTTTTGTATAACCGAGCGGGTATTCGGACACACCCCGGACTTTAGGATCTGGGGGCTGAAGCGAAAAGGTCCGCCATGACAAATGATTTTAATCTGGCTAGGGGCTACTTATGTCCATCGAATTACACAGTCATTTGGACTGATTATATTCATCCTCTATACCATCCAACAGGCTATCTAACTTACAATCCTATTGAGAATACTTTGCGGCTAACGCCACCTGGTCATATACCAGACTCACGGGAATTTCTTGCCCATCTGGCCCGGCCGGTCCAACTTCGGCCATATGGTTCGGGTCCAGCTTGGTGTAGCGCGTCTTCACCATGGCCCATGCTTCTCTTGCACCTTGCTGGCAGGCTGATATCTTCCACAAACGGAAGCGCCGCCATGCTCCTTGAAGCATGTCCACAAGCCCCCCCCCCCCGCCCCCATGCCATTTGGCAGGGAGCCTAATGGCCACAGAGACTACGCAATGCCCTACATCACCTGCCGAGCTCACTCGTGCAGTTGTGAGAGGTCCTGCAGTAAGTCACCTGCAGATGCGGGCATCTCCTCCTCAGGGCGACCCATTAGCATTCCTACAAACACAACTTTTTCAATATACTTCCTCGCCGAACTATCCTACAGTTCGTCTAGGTACTTACCATAAATGCCACGGCGAAGCCTTTTGTTCTCCTTTACGGAGTCCGCCAGCTGCGCACAGACGTCTTTCAATTCCACATCCAGCCGAACATTGGCATCTCGGAGAGCATTCTTCTCCTGCTTAACTTGCGTAAGAATGCACTCGCTGGCCTTTAATTGCCTCTGGAGATACGACTCGTCATCCCTCCCGCCCTCCGGATTTACTCCGGGGTTGTCTACAGAACTTTCTGTTAAATTTGTCATACCAGCCAGTTGCCAACTGGTGCATTTTCAAATAATTGAGATAAATGTTACCATATGAGGCCTTCTGGGATTCCTCTAGCTTGGCAACTGTGGCCCTCAGTTGGGTCTTGCACTCCTCTAGCTCCCGAGACAATTGCTCATTCTTATCTACAAGAACCTGCGCATAAATTGATACTTAAAACTGTTGCTTCAACCGTTTCAAGTCTCAGGGGCTACTACTATACATGCTCATTAAACTTTCTTACCCGTATATCTTTGGTATACTGGACTGTCGCCCGGGCGAGTCCGCTTTGAGCAGCTTGGATATATGTGTCTCCTGAATTGAAAGCATTAAATGCCTCTTCAGAAAAGATGTTGTGGCGCAGCACGGCCCGTCGACGCCGGTGATTCATGGCACTCTTTACTTCCGAATTTGTGGCAGAGAGCATACCGGCGTCCTCTGTCGGAGGACTATGCGGTGTCGGCCCTACGTCCACCTCCTCTCTCGAAGTTGGTCCTGGAGCCCGACTAGTGGAGGCGTGGTTGGCGGGATTCCCGGATATAGTCCGGATGCTCATCTTCCTACCAGGATATAAAGGGCGTTGTCATGCTACAAATAAACAATAATTATGTGACTGGTTGTTTTCTTACCTCTGTAGAGGCGTGTCGACTCTAGTAGCCTTCCTCTTGAGCCTACCCAATCCGGACGCCTGTGGCTGACGGGTCCCTAGGGGCTTGGCCCTGAGCTCCGAACGTCGCTTCTGCAAAAGCACGATGTATCAGGCATAAGGCATGACATCAGGAAAGAGTCCTCTTTGGATGATCGAGTCTTCAGCTTGGCTTACATGCGACGAAGGTAACAGTCCGGGATAATCAGCGGTGATAGCCACTGGGGTGCCATCAAGGCTCGCCCGATAAAATATCCCGTCGACATGCTCTACGGCCACATCTGGGTCTTCTTCGAGTCCTGGATCTAGGGCCCTTTCGGGATCCTCTGGCTGCGGGGAAGGGCTGGAGATTCCTTCCACGTCCCTCCTCAGTTCCTGCTCAGAAACATCGATGCGGGTAACTTTAGCAAAGAATGCCGTAGTAAGTGAAGCGAGAAAATAAATGATGACTTACCCAGTTTGGGGGATTGTACATGGAGAATCCGTCCCGCAGTTTGATATGGAGGAAGTATTCCTCTTCTCCTTTGTACAGGTCGGACAGTATCCCAGCCAGAGCGGTGAGGGAGTCCAGACCCTTACGGCCACAGCGGGTGGCATCGTCTGTCCCGTTGTAGTGCCACATGGGATTGCTCCTATATTGAGGCAGTTGCACTCCCCGCATTATGCAAATCGCCATGATCTATCGTCAGTCCGGATTTGGCCAGTAACTTTGTCCTGCTCATCAGGAAATGTACTTCCTTGGAATTCTCCTCTTGGGGGCCTCGGGGGTGCCAGCTTAGACGTGCCCTCGGCGGGGTGTTACTGAACTTGGGGAGTCCTGTCCGGTCTGGATCCGGAAGGGGAGCATCGTCAATATAAAACCACTCTGAAGCCAAGTTATCTAGCGCCTTCTTTGGAGTACCAGATAGGTATCTGGTCTCAGCGATACGCCATACTTTGGCCCTGCCCACTTGACATAGGGATTCTCCCTGGTTGCGGGGGACAAGGCAGAACAGCTTCTTCCACAATCCGAAATGAGCCTCACAACCTAGAAATAGCTCACAAAGGGCGACATACCCTGCTATATGCAGTATAGAGGCTGGGGTAAAATTGTGCAACTAGAGGCCGTAGAACTCCAGAAGCCCACGAAGGAATGGATGAATAGGAAACCCGACACCCCTTAACAGATGCAGAATTAAGCATATTCGCTCCTCTGGAGAGGGATTGGGGGATCTCTCCGCTTGTTCTTCACCGTTATAGGTGGCCACTCCGGCTCGAACAGGCACCATGAACGCTGGTAGGAGGAGACCTTGGGTTTGTAACTTTACCAAATGGCTATGGGGAACTGAACACTCTCCCCAGTTCCCCAGCTTGGGGCAAGGGGAGCGAGCAGAAGAGCTGCGACGATTGGCCATGTTGGAATGGTTTGTTCTGGGCGCTCTGTTGGATGCTTGCTCAAGGAGGGAGAGTGAGGTTTGGATCTGGTAATCCCCGTCTCTTCAAATAGACGGCTAGCCCGAAGGACTGAGGGTGGCAAATGCAAAAATGCCTCGACTCCTCGCATTCGCTCGACACGTGGAAATGGTCATTATTGAAACACTGAAGCCGAGGATTACAACATTGATGAAGATACCGGACACTGTTCGTCATGATGGGAACATTGGAGTATTCGGAAGGAGGAACCCGCCTTGCAATGCCGAAGACAAGACTACACGCCGGACTCATCATCATTGAAGCCTGGTTCAGGGGCTACTGAGGGAGTCCTAGATTAGGGGGTATCCGGACAGCCGGATTATATTCATCGTCCGGACTGTAGAAGCGTCAAGATACAAGACTCAAGACTTCGGCTCGTGTCCAGATGGGACTCTCCTTTGCGTGGAAGACAAGCTCGGCGATCCGGATATTATGTTTCCTTCCTTGTAACCGACTCCATGTAAACCCTAGCTCTCCGGTGTCTATATAAACCGGAAAGGATGGTCCTTAGAAGGCCGATCACCATTACAACCATACCATCATAGGCTAGCTCTTAGGGTTTAGCCTCTATGATCTCGTGGTAGATATACTCTTGTATTACACATACCTTCAATATTAATCAAGCAGGAAGTGGGGTTTTACCTCCATCGAGAGGGCCCGAACCTGGGTAAACATTGTGTCCCTTGCTTCCTGTTACCATCAGCCTAAGACGCACAGATCGGGACCCCCTACCCGAGATCCACTGGTTTTGACACCGACAACAAGCCTTTGCACAATTCGCCTCTGCTGTTGATAAAACAAGTTAGAATCAATTGGCAAGGGGTCGACGATTAAGGGAATTGCTTAAACAATCCCAGGCAAATCCTCTCCCAGTGGAAGAGAAGATAGCTACTATTTATACCAGAACAAGAGGATATCTTGATTCGTTAGAAATTGAACAGGTAAAGAAATAGTTCAATAACCCCAGAATCATCGAAATCCCCTCAAAATGGAGAGCGGTGCAAGTCTCACACTCTTTCTCTCACTATCTATCCTCTGCCTTTCAGATTTTCCCCTCATAGCCGATACAGTGAAATATTATTATGTAAGGGAGCTGATCCACAAGATTCAATGGTGAATTCTGATTTCCCCATAGACCGGACCAAAGGAGAAGAATAGAATAATTCACTGGTGCAGGCGGAGCAACAAACCTTCACAGAAAGGGAGAAAATCTGGAAAAAAATAGTAGTCTTGGTTGTATGACAAATGCTCAATAATTGAGCTGCGTATTCAGATCCAAACGATCAAGAAAGGATCACAGACTGCTCAAGATTATCTGTGCAGGATCAAATTCCAGTCTGATCAACTTGCAGCAGAAGGAGAACTTGTGACAGACAAAGATCTTGTCTTGTACACTTGGTGGATTAGGCGGAGACAGCCATTGATCAGATTCAGCTGACCTCAGAGGGGACTGAGATGGTGGAGAATAGCCACCAAGGAGAGTGGCAGAAGACATCATATCCAAGGACCAAGAGAGTAGCAAATAAGATGAAATGTAAGTCACCAGTCAAAGCCATGAGGAAGAGCTCAAGGATTCAGGACACTGGGCTGACCATCCAGGAGAAGGCGACACAGAGGGTATCACAAAAGAATCTGGAAGGTCATCCCCCTTGCTCCAAAAATGCTTTTGCTATCCTAAATGTTGTCCCTAATACATATTATTATGAGATTGCTTCCAAAAAGTAATATTGAACTAAAAGGATCCAATGAAGAACCAGGGAATAGCTTATATCCAGTCCTTCTCTATGACTTGCCAAATAGACTTATTCGCAACCATACACTGTCTTATTTAAAAGAGTCCCCTGTCTCGTGAACGATCAAACTTGGTAAACTTTGAAATAATCATTTAGATAGCATTAGCCGCTTTTCTTCCTTTTCTCTGCCAGTCTTTCAAGTTCTCACCCTCCCAGAAAAGAAGGGAAAGTCTTCTTACTAGATAGCTTTTATGTCTCATGAATAGGGAGTTAAGGGGTGTAACTATAACATATTTGTCACAAAGTTCAATACTCTCTAGAGGAGGTAAATCAATGGATACGGGTACGCCTGGTTGAAGCAGCCCCTACACTTCTATGGGTTGTTCCAGCCTCTGCTAGTGGGTGGTTTTTCATTTCTACAACAAGTGCTTGGTTCAAAAAAAGCTTATGAGTGAGTTCGTCCTCAGCTACAGATTGGGGGTAGCATTCTCAGATTACTTGACTTGTTGCTAGCTTAGAGGAGAGAAAAAATCCCGCTTTCATTTACCTTTAAGTCTGAGAGAAGGCTTTTTCTTTCTATTAAAAGATCACAAATCAGAGGGGTGACCAGTCCTCTTTCAATCCTTCATCTTCTTATGAGTAGCCGCCACAGGGGGTCCTCAGTCTAAATCCTCCACTAGCATTGGACCAATAGTCAGTCTAGCTCTCGCTCTTATCCAATTCCCTTATCCTTTCAGGGCAAGGTCGGAGTAGTAGGCAAATACAATTTCTTTTGTTGCATGCGGACCCACTTGTGAGACTGAAGAAATTGAAGCTAAATGACAATCTTAACCTACTTGCTTACAGGATCCTTAAGAAATTGTGGACTTTTGCACCTTTCTGTCTAGCTTGAGTTATCTTTTAGTTCTCTCCCCTCGGCAAAGTGGATAGGAAAGAGTCTTTCTTCCATTCCACTAGCCAAGAATAAGGAGAGTGACTTTCTCTTTTGAACCTCTTAAGCTGACTTGAAAAAAAAAGTGGTACACCCCTCTGAGATATAGGGACCGCCATGCTCATCCACTTTCTTGATAAATGACTCAATGCATTTTCTCTTCCTTGCCGCTGAGACTGAGACATGTCAAAAAGATCTATTACTAAAAGGAGATTGGGATCATCCTGTGGTTACCGGAAGATGGGAATAACTAAGCAGAAATTTGGAAATGAGCATGAAATGTCTATAAATGAATTTTCTCATTATTCGTTATTTCCGGGTCTTTTCGTTGCATTCACTTACAACAAGAAACAACTACCAGCGACAGCACTTGCATTTTGGTGGATTCTTCTTCCTTTCCTTGGTCTTTCGTTCCGTCATATTCCAAATAACTTATCTAATTACAACGTATTAACCGCTAATGCACCTTTTTTATCAAATCTCAGGGACATGGTCTAATCATAAGGGTAGTATTTTATCATGGTGTTGGATCCCAAGTTTTTATGGATTCCCTTTTTGTTACCCGGGTCGACCCCAAAGCCATAATGTCTCAAAACGAAGAGGCTATAGAGAAACTTTGACTCTTTTTTTCCTTTGCCTCGAACTTCATGAAGAACTCCATTCTATTTCTCCAACCAAAAAGTGGGGTTGCGCCCCTGTTGTACACTCCCTTCGTTCGGAGAACCCTTGTAGATTCTGAACTTCGTTCGCAAAGTAAGCGTACTTTTAACAGGCCAGCCCTTTTTAATGTGCCGCTTGACCCTATTTTGAAAATGAGCTTTGCTCTTCTGGGCGCTGGGCGCTCCCGTGGTTCGCGAGAAGGAAAAAAGACTAATCTTTTATTACATCTGGCACGAGATGAAAAAGAGAGAGCTTCGTTTATCGATGAACAGCAGATGGACGGAGCTCTTGGCATTGCTTTGTTTTTCTCTCCTTTCCTATCAGCGAGTTCTGATCCTTTTGTTCGAAATTTCTTCGCTTGTACCGAACCGCTTGCAAAATCAAATCCAGTTCCACAAGATCCTATATTAGCTATACATCCTCCTTGCATTTATGCTGGAGATGTCGCTAGTGCTATGGTTTGGGTTATGTAGATCAAAATGATGAATGGGATTGTGGCACTCCACTCACCTCCAATGCGGAATGATGCCGCCGAAAAGAATGGAATGTTGCTTCGCTCTGCTGGATGTGTCGAATCCCATATAAGAAGCTCGCTCTTTACCCAATCATTCAAACATTTTGTGGGCGATGCACCTGCTCTATTGTTGCATAGCAATAGAAGCCTGCTCGTGCTGCTTCAGCGGCGCTTTTTCGCCTTCTCTTCGCTCTGGACAGGAGCTCTAATGGACACGGGGAGGGAGCAGGCGAAGCATGTCGTTCATAATGGAAAGAAAGACACCACTACTTTGCCTCTTTGTTGGACCGCCGGCGCGAACACGGTGGTCTCTGACCAGGACCAGGAACCAATTTGAATTTGGATCTTGACATGTCAGTTGTTTTTAACCGTAGGCATCTTGCCAGGAAGTTGGTGGGCTCATCATGAATTAGGTCGGGGTGTCTGGTGGTTTCGGGATCCCGTAGAAAATGCATCCTTTATGCCTCGGGTATTAGCCACGGCTCATATTCATTCAGTAATTCTACCACTTCTTCATTCTTGGACCACGCTTCTAAATATTTTGACTCTTCCATGCTGTGTCTTAGGAACCTTTTCAATACGGTCCGGATTGTTAGCTCCCGTTCATAGTTCCGCTATAGACGATACACGAGGAAGATTTTTATGGCGGTTCTTCCTTCTAATTACAGGCGTATCTATGACTCTTTTTTACCAGATGAAGCAGGAGGCATCGGCCCATAGAACCTATAAAAAAGAGATGGTTGTGGCGCGAAGTACTCTTGTACACCTACGTCACCCGGCTCACGCGCAACCCCACCCTGTTATGTTATGTTATAGAATAATTAAGCTTCTTGTTGCACTGGTTATTTAGAGACAGCAACTGGCTGTTGGATTTCGCCCAGTCCGTAGCGCTTCGTAAGTCACTCTGGCGTGGCGCGGCTGGATACTTCTGATCAATAGGAATAGGAGTAAAAAAATCTTATGATGAGCATCTATTGGAGTCGATCATTTCCAAGATCTAATTCTAGTTTCTTATTATGTAGTGGAAACTCCTCACAATCTTGATGGATGCAAGCCCTGGTACCCCCAAAATTTGTATGAAAGATGAGCTTACAGGACTACCAATCAAGCGAGCCACTAGGTTTGAGAATAAGGTGGGATCCAAGAATGTAGTGGCTGGTGAATCACTGATCAAAAAGCGGATTTTTGAGAGATTCTTCATCGATCTAGTGGCCGGTGAATCACTGATCAAAGAGCGAGCAGCCGCCAGGTTTAATGATTTTGTGGGATCCCTGGATGTAGTGGCTGGTGAACCGCTTCTTCTTCCACAAAGATTCAGACAAAACCAAGCTTGGATAGAACTAAAGAAGATTTGGCGAACGAAGAAAAAGGTCAAAGGGTTTATTATAAAAACAATCAAAGGAGCTTATTCAGTAGCCATCGCGGGTTTCATTACTTTTCTCCCATTCAAAAAATCTCTTCCAAAAAAATGATAGCGAATGATCGTTTCACCATTGATAGCATTAACCCTAAAAGGAGGGATATTGTGATAATAGTCGCAGATCAAACAAGAACTTGATGAAAAGATAGAAAATAATTATGAAAAATTCGAAGCCCACCTTAATCCATTTTGTTGAGGATCTTGCACTTATTCCGGCCCTATATTTGCATAGCCAAGAAAGGCTCTGGCGATCATGCGTGACTGCTGGAGCGCCTATCACCCTGGCACGACACTCTAAAATGCATGTTGGGTTGGGCCAGCAAGAAGACTTCGACTAGGGAGACGAAGAATGGAATTGAAAAAGGCAGCATAGTCTAAGATAACAGAATGGAACACCAACCAACAAGTAAGTGGTAGATTTGGATGGAGTCTTGCAGAAGAAGAGTACGTGCGCTAGCGCGACCCAAGACGTTAGTCCTTTTTCTGCTTACTGGCCAAGGTCAGTTTACTGAATCCCCCTTCCAAACACCAACCCAATCTCCATTCCTTGATGAGAAATGAGCAAGACCATATGTTTATCAAAAATATAGCCCCTATATAAACCTAGCCCTTACTACCCGAACTTCTTACCTTCAAATAGGACTAACTGTCTGAACCCGCTTGCTTATCTTCTACAATCTAATTAAGTTAAGTAGTGATTATTCTTTTAAGTGACTAGAACTTCTATCAACTACTATTCTAGCACCCACCTTTGGCATGTGTTTATTCTATTCTATTCTATTCTATTCTTTAGGTATTCCTTTGAATCACTCATCTTTTTAGGTAAGACAATTTGAAGATCTTCTTAGTCAACCTATCTGTATTCTTATCCTCTAATGCGGATCAAATCAGATTTTATAAAGCCAAGGCCTGACATCCATTGTGCGGATCATCTTTTATCGGGAGACATGTCCTGGTGGTTTCTGATCGAGATTCCTAATCAATAGGGCGAAGAGCTCTTCGCATGATCTGGTCCTACCTTTTGTCTATGCTATTTTTTTGTCCCTTCTCAGTTGATGTCCTTACTCCGGATAAATTGGAACACATTGATTCCCTTCGTTCCTGCCCTTCCCTTCAGGCCATAGTGCTTCTGAATTATGTCTATACCCCTTTGATGATGCAGCCTCTGACTCTCGTGGGTAAACTCCTACGTGATTAGTTAGAACTTCTCTGTCTCAACTCGTGGACCTATATATCTTCTTCTTTTTAAGAGATAGGGGTTTGCTATTCTCACGAATTGCTCATATTTATTTACCCCATTAAATATTTTTTGCCTTGTTTCAGCCCTTCCTTCATCTGAACCTTCCAAGTACTAATCTATCTTTATGGGGAAGACCCTTCATCTGACCTCCGGGCTACCCTGTCAATTGTAAAAAGTAGTTGAGTCGTGTCTCGTGGGAGCAAAAAGAGTGAAATGAGGACGTAAGCCCCCTAGGTCTTCCTCTTCCTTCTAAACTAATTGCTTTCGCTTGACTCTTCCAGTAAAAAAGTATACTGAGTGGTTGAAGGAAAGCGAAAAGGAATGGCTTTTTCATGTACCAGATCCGGTGAGCCAGACATCAAGAAAAAATGGACATACAATCAAAGAGTAAGGATCAGTTATTTGCAATGACGGGTGGATTGGTCAGAGATGCAATGAGAGACTCGGTTATGGCGCGATAAAGAGCTTGCTTCAATGCTTGGATTCAGGTAGAAAGTAAGAGCAGTAGCATATTCATAGGAGAGCTTTGTACTTGAAATTAGTACTCCCGGTAGTTGGAAAAAGATCTGAATACAGATTCAAAGCATCAAGATAGGTAGTCCTATCATTAGTTGGCCAGCCATAGCAATTTAAGTAGAAAGCTTGCTTTGGGATCAGATCATTCAACTAAAGCTGTCAGGCCGGGTAGGCTTTGAGGAACATTGGGGGTTCCTTATGTTGTGACTGAGCAGATATGTCTATTGTACCCGGCAAAAACAGATTTGCAAGGAGTTTGTCAAAGGTTTTCTCATTCGGAAAAAAACAATTTCAAGTATATTTCCCTTCTCCATTCTCTGCTCGGATGATTGCCACTTGTGTGAATTTCATTGATGTGGGTCCCGTGTGTGCTCAAATAAGATTGTTTTAGGATTCTATTTAGTTCCATTTCTTGAGTCCGCGGTGCTGGTTATCGAGTTTATGGCGCCGCCGACCATCCAAAAAGTCAAAGATGGCGTCGGCATTTACTTATTATGCTCTGTTCTAATAGTGGTCCCTTGGTATTCAGGTTGTAAAATCCTGATAGGAAAGTCGACTATTATACCTTGTTTTTGTAATGGCCTATCTTCTTTAAGAAGCCGAAAGATAAGGATTTCGCAAAACTTTTGTGTTCCTTTTTCTTTGAAAAGAAAACCTTACCATTTTTGGGCCGCTGTTACCATTTCCATTTCCTGAACCTAAACCTAACTAATACTTAGTTGTTTCCATTTCCTCATCTGGTGATAGATCCCCATCTTCTTTTGGCTCAAATCCCTTTTTCATATCCAGGGCAGGCTTTAGGTACGCTTTAGTTTGAAATCATTAAAGATATGATCGACCTCGTTTATGTCCATAGTATCATCGTATGTACCTTCTACTATCAACCAGATGAGAAAGGGCTTTGAAAGGTCAGAGTTAGTCTCCTCTTTTTCTTTTAGGTCGTTTAGTAGATCCCCAACCAGCTTTCTCCCCGAGAAAGCCTTCCTGACATTCAAAGAAGAAGGTTTTGTTGGAAATATGCCCTAGAGGCAATAATAAAAGCATTATTATTATATTTCCTTGTTCATGATAATTATCTTTATTCATGCTATAATTGTGTTATCCGGAAATCGTAATACATGTGTGAATAACAGACACCAACATGTCCCTAGTGAGCCTCTAGTTGACTAGCTCGTTGATCAACAGATAGTCATGGTTTCCTAACTATGGACACTGGATGTCATTGATAACGAGATCACATCATTGGGAGAATGATGTGATGGAAAAGACCCAATCCTAAACATATCACAAGATCGTATAGTTCGTTTGCTAGAGTTTTCCAATGTCAAAGTATCTTTTCCTTAGACCATGAGATCGTGTAACTCCCGGATACCGTAGGAGTGCTTTGGGTATGCCAAACGTCACAACGTAACTGGGTGACTATAAAGGTAGACTATGGGTATCTCCGAAAGTGTCTGTTGGGTGACATGGATCAAGACTGGGATTTGTCACTCCGTATGACGGAGAGGTATCACTGGGCCCACTCGGTAATGCATCATCATAATGAGCTCAGAGTGACCAAGTGTCTGGTCACGGGATCATGCATTATGGTACGAGTAAAGTGACTTGCCGGTAACGAGATTGAACGAGGTATTGGGATACCGACGATCGAATCTCGGGCAAGTAACATATCGATAGACAAAGGGAATAGCGTACGGGATTGATTAAATCCTCGACATCGTAGTTCATCCGATGAGATCATCGTGGAGCATGTGGGAGCTAACATGGGTATCCAGATCCCGCTGTTGGTTATTGACCGGAGAGTCGTCTCGGTCATGTCTGCTTGTCTCCCGAACCCGTAGGGTCTACACACTTAAGGTTCGGTGACGCTACGGTTATGAAGATATGTATATGCAGAAACCCGAATGTTGTTCAGAGTCCCGGATGAGATCCCGAACATCACGAGGAGTTCCGGAATGGTCCGAAGGTAAAGAATTATATATAAGAAGTGCTATTTCGGGCATCGGGACAAGTTTCGGGGTTATCGATATTGTACCGGGACCACCGGAAGGGTCCCGGGGGTCCACCGGGTGGGGCCACCTATCCCGGGGGGCCACATGGGCTGTAGGGGGTGCGCCTTGGCCTAGATGGGCCAAGGGCACCAGCCCCTATAGGCCCATGCGCCTAGGGTTTCCACCATGGAAGAGTCCATGTGGTGGAAGGCACCCCTAGGTGCCTTGGGGGGGAGGGAAACCTCCCCTTGGCCGCCGCCCCCCTAGTAGATCTCATCTACTAGGGCCGGCGCCCCCCCTTGGCACCCCTATATATAGTGGGGGAGAGGAGGGACTTCAAACACCAGCCCCTGGCGCCTCCACCTCCCCCCCCGTTACGTCTCTCCCTCGTAGTCTCGGCGAAGCCCTGCTGCTGTGACGCCCTGCATCCACCACCACGCCGTCGTGCTGCTGGATCTTCATCAACCTCTCCTTCCCCCTTGCTGGATCAAGAAGGAGGAGACGTATCCCGTCCCGTACGTGTGTTGAACGCGGAGGTGCCGTCCGTTCGGCGCTGGTCATCGGTGATTTGGATCACGTCGAGTACGACTACATCATCACCGTTCTTTTGAACGCTTCCGCACGCGATCTACAAAGGTATGTAGATGCATATGATGACTCGTTGCTAGATGAACTCCTAGATGATCTTGGTGAAACGAGTAGGAAAATTTTTGTTTTCTGCAACGTTCCCCAACAGTGGCATCATGAGCTAGGTCTATGCGTAGTTCTTCTTGCGCGAGTAGAACACAATTTGTTGTGGGCATAGATTTGTCAACTTTCTTGCCATTACTAGTCCTTTCTTGCTTCAGCGGTATTGTGGGATGAAGCGGCCCGGACCAACCTTACACGTACGCTTACGTGAGACCGGTTCCA
Source organism: Triticum dicoccoides (assembly GCF_002162155.2). Classification (NCBI taxonomy): domain Eukaryota; kingdom Viridiplantae; phylum Streptophyta; class Magnoliopsida; order Poales; family Poaceae; genus Triticum; species Triticum dicoccoides. The sequence continues at coordinate 397,117,057 of NC_041381.1, forward strand.
CCGACTAACATGCACTAGTTGCATAAGGTGGCTGGCGGGTGTCTGTCTCTCCTACTTTAGTTGGAGCGGAATCGATGAACAGGGTCCTTATGAAGGGTAAATAGAAGTTGACAAATCACGTTGTGGCTTTAACGTAGGTAAGAAAACGTTCTTGCTAGAACCCTAATTCAGCCACGTAAAACTTGCAACAACAATTAGAGGACGTCTAACTTGTTTTTGCAGCAAGTGGTTTGTGATATGATATGGCCAAAGTTGTGATGAATGATGAATGATCTATATGTGATGTATGAGATGTTCATGCTATTGTAATAGGAATCACGACTTGCATGTCGATGAGTATGACAACCGGCAGGAGCCATAGGAGTTGTCTTTATTCTTTTATATGACCTGCGTGTCATCAAGAAACGCCATGTAAATTACTTTACTTTATTGCTAAACGCGTTAGCCATAGTAGTAGAAGTAATAGTTGGCGAGCAACTTCATGGAGACACGATGATGGAGATCATGATGATGGAGATCATGGTGTCAAGCCGGTGACAAGATGATCATGGAGCCCCAAGATGGAGATAAAGGAGCTATGTGATATTGGCCATATCATGTCACGTTTATTATTTGATTGCATGTGATGTTTATCATGTTTTGCATCTTGTTTACTTAGAACGACGGTAGTAAATAAGATGATCCCTCAAAATAATTTCAAGAAGTGTTCCCCCTAACCGTGCACCGTTGCGACAGTTCGCTGTTTCAAAACACCACGTGATGATCGGGTGTTTTATTCAGACGTTCACATACAACGGGTGTAAGACAGATTTACACATGCAAACACTTAGGTTGACTTGACGAGCCTAGCATGTACAGACATGGCCTCGGAACACAGAAGACCGAAAGGTCGAGCATGAGTCGTATAGAAGATACGATCAACATGAAGATGTTCACCGATGTTGACTAGTCCGTCTCACGTGATGATCGGACACGGTCTAGTTTAACTCGGATCATGTAATACTTAGATGACTGGAGGGATGTCTAATCTAAGTGGGAGTTCACTAATAATTTGATTAGTTGAACTTAATTATCATGAACTTAGTCTAAATATTTTACAATATGTCTTGTAGATCAAATGGCCAACGTAGTCCTCAACTTCAACGCGTTCCTAGAGAAAACTAAGCTGAAAGACGATGGCAGCAACTATACGGACTGGGTCTGGAACCTGAGGATCATCCTCATAGCTGCCAAGAAAGATTATGTCCTACAAGCACCGCTTGGTGACGCACCCGTTCTCCCTGCAGAACAAGATGTTATGAACGCTTGGCAGGCACATTTCGATGACTACTCCCTTGTTCAGTGCGGCATGCTTTACAGCCTAGAGCCGGGGCTCCAAAAGCGTTTTGAGAGACATGGAGCATATGAGATGTTCGAAGAGCTGAAAATGGTTTTCCAAGCTCATGCCCGGGTCGAGAGATATGAAGTCTCCGACAAATTCTTCAGCTGTAAGATGGAGGAAAACAGTTCTGTCAGTGAGCACATACTCACTATGTCTGGGTTGCATAACCGCTTGACTCAGCTGGGAGTTAATCTCCCGGATGATGCGGTCATTGACAGAATCCTCCAGTCGCTTCCACCAAGCTACAAGAGCTTTGTGATGAACTTCAATATGCAGGGGATGGAAAAGACCGTTCCTGAAGTATTTGCTATGCTGAAATCAGCAGAGGTAGAAGTCAGGAAGGAACATCAAGTGTTGATGGTCAATAAAACCACTAAGTTCAAGAAAGGCAAGGGTAAAAAGAACTTCAAGAAGGACGGCAAGGAGGTTGCCGCGCCCGGCAAGCAAGCTGCCGGGAAGAAGCCAAAGAATGGACCCAAGCCCGAGACTGAGTGCTTTTATTGCAAGGGAAGCGGTCACTGGAAGCGGAACTGCCCTAAGTACTTAGCGGATAAGAAGGCCGGCAAAACAAAAGGTATATGTGATATACATGTAATTGATGTGTACCTTACTAGTGCCCGTAGTAGCTCCTGGGTATTTGATACCCGTGCAGTTGCTCACATTTGTAACTCAAAGCAGGGGCTGCGGAATAAGCGGAAACTGGCAAAGGACGAGGTGACGATGCGCGTCGGGAATGGTTGCAAGGTCAATGTGATCGCCGTCGGCACGCTACCTCTGCATCTCCCTTCGGGATTAGTTTTAAACCTTAATAATTGTTATTTAGTGCCAGCTTTGAGCATGAACATTGTATCGGGATCTCGTTTAATTCGAGATGGCTACTCTTTTAAATCTGAGAATAATGGTTGTTCCATTTTTATGAGAGATATGTTTTATGGTCATGCTCCTATGGTGAATGGTTTATTCTTTATGAATCTCGAACGTGATGCTACACATGTTCATAATGTGAGTACCAAAAGAAGTAAGGTTGATAATGATAGTCCCACATACTTGTGGCACTGCCGCCTTGGTCACATAGGTGTCAAACGCATGAAGAAGCTCCATGCTGATGGACTTTTAGAGTCTCTTGATTATGAATCATTTGAAACGTGCGAACCATGCCTTATGGGTAAAATGACCAAGACTCCGTTATCAGGAACAATGGAGCGAGCAACCGACTTATTGGAAATCATACATACTGATGTGTGCGGTCCAATGAGTGTTGAGGCTCGTGGTGGCTATCGTTATGTTCTCACCCTCACGGATGATTTAAGTAGGTATGGGTATATCTACTTAATGAAACACAAGTCTGAAACCTTTGAAAAGTTCAAGGAATTTCAGAGTGAGGTTGAAAATCAACGTGACAGGAAAATCAAGTTTCTACGATCAGATCGTGGAGGAGAATACTTGAGTCACGAGTTTGGGGCACACTTAAGAAAATGTGGAATAGTTTCACAACTCACGCCGCCTGGAACACCTCAGCGTAATGGTGTGTCCGAACGTCGTAATCGCACTCTGTTAGATATGGTGCGATCTATGATGTCTCTTACCGATTTACCGCTTTCTTTTTGGGGCTATGCTTTAGAGACTGCCGCATTCACTTTAAATAGGGCTCCGTCGAAATCCGTTGAGACGACACCGTATGAATTGTGGTTTGGGAAGAAACCTAAGCTGTCGTTTCTAAAAGTTTGGGGATGCGATGCTTATGTCAAGAAACTTCAACCTGAAAAGCTCGAACCCAAGTCGGAAAAATGCGTCTTCATAGGATACCCAAAAGAAACTATTGGGTACACCTTCTACCTCAGATCCGAAGGCAAGATCTTTGTTGCCAAGAATGGGTCCTTTCTGGAGAAAGAGTTTCTCTCGAAAGAAGTAAGTGGGAGGAAAGTAGAGCTTGATGAAGTATTACCTCTTGAACCGGAAAATGGCGCAACTCAAGAAAATGTTCCTGAGGTGCCTGCACAGACTAGAGAGGAAGTTAATGACAATGATCAAGATACTTCTGATCAAGCCCCTACTGAAATTCGAAGGTCCACAAGGACATGTTCCGCACCAGAGTGGTACGGCAACCCTGTCTTGGAAATCATGCTGTTAGACAACGGTGAACCTTCGAACTATGAAGAAGCGATGGCGGGCCCGGATTCCGACAAATGGCTAGAAGCCATGAAATCCGAGATAGGATCCATGTATGAAAACAAAGTATGGACTTTGACTGACTTGCCCGTTGATCGGCGAGCCATAGAAAATAAATGGATCTTTAAGAGGAAGACAGACGCGGATGGTAATGTGACCATCTATAAAGCTCGGCTTGTCGCTAAGGGTTATCGACAAGTTCAAGGGGTTGACTACGATGAGACTTTCTCACCGGTAGCGAAGCTGAAGTCCGTCCGAATCATGTTAGCAATTGCCGCATTCTATGATTACGAAATATGGCAAATGGATGTCAAAACGGCATTCCTTAATGGTTTCCTTAAGGAAGAATTGTATATGATGCAGCCGGAAGGTTTTGTCGATCCTAAGAATGCTGACAAAGTGTGCAAGCTCCAACGCTCTATTTATGGGCTGGTGCAAGCATCTCGGAGTTGGAACATTCGCTTTGATGAGATGATCAAAGCGTTTGGGTTTACACAGACTTATGGAGAAGCCTGCGTTTACAAGAAAGTGAGTGGGAGCTCTGTAGCATTTCTCATATTATATGTAGATGACATACTTTTGATGGGAAATTATATAGAACTCTTGGACAGCATCAAGGCCTACTTGAATAAAAGTTTTTCAATGAAGGACCTTGGAGAAGCTGCTTATATATTAGGCATCAAAATCTATAGAGATAGATCGAGACGCCTCATAGGTCTTTCATAAAGCACATACCTTGATAAGATATTGAAGAAGTTCAATATGGATCAATCCAAGAAGGGGTTCTTGCCTGTGTTACAAGGTATGAAATTGAGCTCAGCTCAATGTCCGACCACGGCAGAAGATATAGAAGAGATGAGCGTCATCCCCTATGCCTCAGCCATAGGTTCTATTATGTATGCCATGCTGTGTACCAGACCTGATGTTAACCTTGCCGTCAGTTTGGTAGGAAGGTACCAAAGTAATCCCGGCAAGGAACACTGGACAGCGGTCAAGAATATCCTGAAGTACCTGAAAAGGACTAAGGAAATGTTTCTCGTTTATGGAGGTGACGAAGAGCTCGTCGTAAAGGGTTACGTCGACGCTAGCTTCGACACAGATCTGGATGACTCTAAGTCACAAACCGGATACGTGTATATTTTGAATGGTGGGGCAGTAAGTTGGTGCAGTTGCAAGCAAAGCGTCGTGGCGGGATCTACATGTGAAGCGGAGTACATGGCAGCCTCGGAGGCAGCACATGAAGCAATATGGGTGAAGGAGTTCATCACCGACCTAGGAGTCATACCCAATGCGTCGGGGCCGATCAAGCTCTTCTGTGACAACACTGGAGCTATTGCACTTGCCAAGGAGCCCAGGTTTCACAAGAAGACAAGGCACATCAAGCGTCGCTTCAACTCCATTCGTGAAAATGTTCAAGATGGAGACATAGAGATTTGTAAAGTACATACGGACTTGAATATAGCAGATCCGTTGACTAAACCTCTCCCTAGAGCAAAACATGATCAACACCAGAATTCCATGGGTGTTCGATTCATCACAATGTAACTAGATTATTGACTCTAGTGCAAGTGGGAGACTGTTGGAAATATGCCCTAGAGGCAATAATAAAAGCATTATTATTATATTTCCTTGTTCATGATAATTGTCTTTATTCATGCTATAATTGTGTTATCCGGAAATCGTAATACATGTGTGAATAACAGACACCAACATGTCCCTAGTGAGCCTCTAGTTAACTAGCTCGTTGATCAACAGATAGTCATGGTTTCCTGACTATGGACACTGGATGTCATTGATAACAAGATCACATCATTGGGAGAATGATGTGATGGACAAGACCCAATCCTAAACATAGCACAAGATCGTATAGTTCGTTTGCTAGAGTTTTCCAATGTCAAAGTATCTTTTCCTTAGACCATGAGATCGTGTAACTCCTGGATACCGTAGGAGTGCTTTGGGTATGCCAAACGTCACAACGTAACTGGGTGACTATAAAGGTAGACTATGGGTATCTCCGAAAGTGTCTGTTGGGTGACATGGATCAAGACTGGGATTTGTCACTCCGTATGACGGAGAGGTATCACTGGGCCCACTCGGTAATGCATCATCATAATGAGCTCAGAGTGACCAAGTGTCTGGTCACGGGATCATGCATTACGGTACGAGTAAAGTGACTTGCCGGTAACGAGATTGAACGAGGTATTGGGATACCGACGATCGAATCTCGGGCAAGTAACATATCGATAGACAAAGGGAATAGCGTACGGGATTGATTAAATCCTCGACATCGTGGTTCATCCGATGAGATCATCGTGGAGCATGTGGGAGCCAACATGGGTATCCAGATCCCGCTGTTGGTTATTGACCGGAGAGTCGTCTCGGTCATGTCTGCTTGTCTCCCGAACCCGTAGGGTCTACACACTTAAGGTTCGGTGACGCTACGGTTATGAAGATATGTATATGCAGAAACCCGAATGTTGTTCAGAGTCCCGGATGAGATCCCGGACGTCACGAGGAGTTCCGGAATGGTCCGGAGGTAAAGAATTATATATAAGAAGTGCCATTTCGGGCATCGGGACAAGTTTCGGGGTTATCGGTATTGTACCGGGACCACCGGAAGGGTCCCGGGGGTCCACCGGGTGGGGCCACCTGTCCCGGGGGGCCACATGGGCTGTAGGGGGTGCGCCTTGGCCTAGATGGGCCAAGGGCACCAGGCCCTATAGGCCCATGCGCCTAGGGTTTCCACCATGGAAGAGTCCATGTGGTGGAAGGCACCCCTAGGTGCCTTGGGGGGGAGGGAAACCTCCCCTTGGCCGCCGCCCCCCCTAGTAGATCTCATCTACTAGGGCCGGCGCCCCCCCTTGGCACCCCTATATATAGTGGGGGAGAGGAGGGACTTCAAACACCAGCCCCTGGCGCCTCCACCTCCCCCCCGTTACGTCTCTCCCTCGTAGTCTCGGCGAAGCCCTGCTGCTGTGACGCCCTGCATCCACCACCACGCCGTCGTGCTGCTGGATCTTCATCAACCTCTCCTTCCCCCTTGCTGGATCAAGAAGGAGGATACGTCTCCCGTCCCGTACGTGTGTTGAACGCGGAGGTGCCGTCCGTTCGGCGCTGGTCATCGGTGATTTGGATCACGTCGAGTACGACTACATCATCACCGTTCTTTTGAACGCTTCCGCACGCGATCTACAAAGGTATGTAGATGCATATGATGACTCGTTGCTAGATGAACTCCTAGATGATCTTGGTGAAACGAGTAGGAAAATTTTTGTTTTCTGCAACGTTCCCCAACAGGTTTGAAGGTTGATCTCTGGGATCAGTGATAGTTCGGAACCAGCAAAGGGAGGCTGAAAAGCCATAGTGCTAACGCACGCCCTGTAGTTTTGAAGCTAAAAAGACAGCAGCGAGCTCCGCGTCAAAAAGCGAAGCGAGCCGCGCTAGTGTGCTACTCTTCCTTTATGAGCGAGACTCTATCCAGATCTACTGATATAAGAACTTCGCGAGCAAACTGAGCGAGCCATGAGGCGCCTATCATCAAGGCTTGGAAAAGCCTTAAGTTTAGCCTCCCTTCCTTCACTGAACTGATTCACTCGGGTCCAAACCTGCTGAGCTAGCTAATTTTTCCTTTACGAGATCTCGACTCTTCAGAATGATTGGAGAGAGCCCTGCCTCCTCTTGGTTGGTGTCGGGCCCGAGAGTGATGGGACTACTTCCTTAAAGAGCCTTTCGTTCGGGACGAAAGGAGGGGCCCTGATCTATCAATTGAGGGAGCAAAAAACAAGCTTTGCTCCCCCTTTTTTAAATGAAGAAAGAAAGAAGGGTCGAAGTTTAGACCGCTCATAGTAGTTCTACCCATAGAAAAGATCATGAAAGAGGTGATCAGAATGGTACGTGAATCCATTTACGATCCCGAGTTTCCAGACACATCGCACTTCCGCTCGGGTAAAGGCTGCCACTCGGCCCTCAGACAGATCAAAGAAGAGTGGGGAACCTCTCGCTGGTTTTTGGAATTCAGCATTAGGAAGTGTTTTCACACCATAGACCGCCATCGGTTCATCTCAATCTTGAAGTAAGAGATCGACGATTCCAAGTTCTTTTACCCCACTCAGAAAAAGTTTTCCGCCGGACAACTCGTAGGGGGTGAGAAGGGCCCTAACTCCATCCCAAACAGTGTACTACTATCGGCCCTACTAGGCAATATCTACCTACACAAGCTCGGTCAGGAGATAGGGAGGATCCAACAGAAGCACGAAATTCCTCTTGTAGTGAAAATAAGATCGGTTCTATTAAGAATAGGTTGTCGTATTGATGACCAAGAAAAGTATCAAAAAGAAGCAAGCTTCAACGCTCCCCAAGACAACAGAGCCCTCATAGTGGGGAGGGGAAAGAGCATCCAATGCAAAGCAACATTTCATTCCCTTGTTTCATCATGGCACCCCCCCCCCCACACACACACAGACACAAGCACCCCCAGGAGAAGGGGAGACCAGAAAACGCCTTTTGTTTTCCCCCCTTCAGTGGCCCTAGCCGCCTTCCTTAACAAGCTCTCGACCCGCCTTTGCGCCGCCTTCCTCATAGAAGACGCTGGGTTGACCCCAAAGGCCGAATTCAATGGTAGAGAAGACTTTAATAAGAATTTGGCCATGAGAGACCTTCTTAAGTATTGCAAAAGAAGGGGCCTACTGATAGAGCTCGGCGGGGAGGCGATACTAGTTATCAAGTAAGAGAGAGGCCTGGCCCGTAAGCTGCCCCCCTTTAAAAGCCATTCCTTATTAATAAGGATTTTTACGTGCAATATGCCGACGACTTACTACTAGGAATCGTGGGTGTCGTATTTCTTCTCATAGAAATACAAAAATGTATCACCCACTTCCTACAATCCGGTCTGAACCTTTGGGTAGGCTCCGCAGGATCAACAACCATAGCTGCATGGAGTACGGTAGAATTCCTCAGTACAGTCATTCGGGAAGTCCCCCCGAGGACGACTCCCATACAATTCTTGCAAGAGCTGGAGAAGCATCTACAGGTAAAGCACTGTATCCATATAACTGCCTGCCACCTACGCTCTGCCATCCATTCCAAGTTTAGGGACCTAGGTTATAGTATCCCTATCAAAGAGCCGACGAAGGGGATGAGCGGAAGATGTCGTCTACTGGACGCGGTTCAACTAGCGGAGACTCTTGGAAAAGATGGACTAAAAAGTCCCCAAGTTAGCGTATTATGGGGGACCGTCAAGCACATCTGGCAAAGATCGAGGGGGATCTCGTTGTTGCATAGCTCAAGTCAGAGCAAGGTGCCATCAGGCGTTCAACAGGTAGTCTCATGATCGGGCATGAGTGTCCTGAAGAAGAAATTGTATACTCCCTTTGGTCGGAAGGCAGCGGGGGAAGGAGTGGGACATTGGGCGGGATCTTTCAGCGGCGAATTCCCCATACAGATAGAGGCGCCTATCAAAAAGATACTCCAAAGGCTTCGGGATCGAGGTCTCATTAGCCGAAGAAGACCCAGGCCAATCCACATGGCCTCTTTGACCAACGTCACTGACAGAGACATAGTAAATTGGTCCACGGGCATCGTGATAAGTCCTCTGTCCTACTACAGGTGCTGCGACAACCTTTACCAAGTCTGAACGATTGTCAACTACCAGATCCGCTGGTCCACTATATTCACCCTAGCCCACAAGAACAAATCTTCGGCGCGGAATATAATCCTAAAGTACCCCAAAGACTCAAATATAGTCAATCAAGAAGGTGGTAAGACCCTTTTTGAGTTCCCAAACAACATAGAGCTTGGGAAGCTTGGACTCGGTCAAGATCCGAACAATGACGGAGCACTCAACTACATGTTTAATAAGTAGTTGTATTTTTCTATTTGGATTCTAGCGAATAGGTGTTTACATGAGATTAGTTGATTAGGCTTGCCTTATCTACTATAAGATAGCTAGTTGTGGGGCTTTCAAAAAAAGGCTGAAGGCTTCGCTATCGCTCATGGCTTGTATTGTAGTCATAGTCTTGTAGTCGGCCCTCCATGCCTCTTTAGTCTTTCTAATCCTGAGGCCTTTTTCCTTCATTCATTTTGCGGTAGCTTACGCATTAGAAAAATAGAACCTTTCCGGCCCGGAAGATCGCTGCTTCGCTTCTGGCGACTAGCTTCTACCCACAATGGCTAAAGCTACCTTGAATCAATCAATGAATGAATGATTTGTAACCCACATGGGTTTGAGGACCCGTAGGTCAAAGGAAAAGGGGGGTCTAGATTCCAGGATGGAGCTATATGAGGCGAGAGTCTCACGTACAGTTCCTTTGAGAAGGGTATGATACCACCACCTATCAGGCCAGACGAGCGGTCCACGGAGATGCATCCCTACTCACCCGGTCTATGCACATCGCTCTTTCCAGGAGGTTGGCTACCTATCCTAGATCTTCCCATTTCCAAGAAGATCCCTTGTTCGATCTGGTTTAGTATCAAGGTTCTTCTTTTTCTGTTTCTATATATATATGGTTCCGTGCAGCATTCCCACGATATCGTTATGATCAATTAATGGGACTTGGCCGGAAAGTGTTCTTGCCTCTATCATTAGCTCGGTTAGTCCCCGTTTCAGGTGTTTCAGTCACCTTTCGATGCCTCACTTAATGTATGTGCCAGGAAGTTTCTTCTGAAGGGGTCTACTCCTCGAAAATGCCCTGCCCCTTGTTCGTTTGTCGTTGGGGATTCATTGCTCATTCTACAGTTATAAGTAATGTAGCCAGCCTAATTTCTAGAATAGGGCTACGGGCAGGAGGGCTTTGTTTGTGCAATCTTGCTCGCAACACCCTCTCCTCCGGCGAACTTGTGATTGCCGCCTCTGACTGAATGCTCAACTGAGGTCGTGTACAACAACCTTAACAGCACAAGCCTGGGTTGGGCCTACCCCCATCCCTAGAGGAGTCGTATGAGGCGGAAGTTCCACATACGGTTTTGAAGCCGAGCCTTTCTAGCAATGGGGCCTAGGGACGGATATGATGATTGGTTTAGGTAGGGCGGCCGACCTACTATGGGCACCTGTAGGGATTAGTGCGTGAGACCGCGATACACAAACTGACGCATGGGACTCACCCTTGACTTGAGAATGGAAGAAGGGAAACATAGCATGTCACAAGAGAGAGGCGAGGGGCTCCGCCCTACAGCGAGAGGGATGCCCCACGAGCCAGGCTTTGGAGATGAGGCCTTTTGGAGAAGCCAAGTCAATTTCAGGCCACCAAACCCTGCAACTGAGGAAGAAAATGCCCTATGGAGCAAAGGGAAGCGTGTACTTTGTCACACTCCCCGTCATCCAAAGGTGCCTAGAGGACGGGCCAGACGCAGCAGAGCGACGCCCCAAGAGCGGATTCCCCACGAGCAAGGGGACATGAGACAGCCATCTCGAGGCACATCACGACCTACAGGCAACACTAGCGAGACCCAGGAAGGTAACCTGATTGGGAGTCAGAGGATCCATAGTACCCGCAGCCTCCCGGACTTCATATTCATCATTTTCTAAAGAAAGGGTAAGGGATCTCTTTTCTGCAACGGAAAAAATAAGCTCCGCTGATTTGACTCGGCACAACCTAATGATACATCCAATACCAATAATTTGTGCCTACCGATACGATACTCCTCCAAAAAAATGACTATATAAAGAGCTAGTGTCAATAAAAATGCTAATGACAGAGAAGAGTCAATCTCCTTTACTCCTCCCGACACCTCAAGATGAGAAAATCCCTTCTTCTAGGGGGGCGTCCGTGCCTACTCAGGGAGCAACTTCTACCCCGGCTCACACATTATCTCCCACAAATACCAACGACCCATCCCGAAGAGAAGTTGACTGACGAGGATGTCTCGAGAAGAAATTCCAGAAGTGGTAGCCTCCCAAATCAAACATACATTGACAGGGGTTGCCAACAAAAAGAGAGGAAAGAGGCCCTAGTGAATTTGATATGGTATCGTACCCCAAGGAAGGGGTATACTATGCTGCACCAAAATGCAAAATGTTGAATGGGGTAGGGAACCCTGAACAACACCTTGCCCTTTTCAAAGCTACATGCGGGAATACTGGGGGAAATGAAGCCCTTCTTCTCCTATTCTATACTAAATAAACGATCTAATTCTAGGAAGAGTTTGGAATACTGAAACTTAAAGGAAGGGCGGTTAGAACAAAGCAAGGGATGGCATTTTCAATGCGCGAAATCCGTTTCGAGTTAGAGCGTGAAACTTCTTGCTGCAGCCGTTTTATTCGTTGCTTGCTACTTTCTAAAATGGAAGATAAGATGAATGAATGAATAGATTGCATTTTTTTCTAGTTCAATCTATAGTCTAGATTCCATTCCCTTGATCCACTCTCATTTAAATGATGGGATTGGGCCATACCAACCTTCACTTAGTCTTAATAAAATATTGCTTCATATCTTCAAGGATTGGGAGGAGGTGGAATAAAAAAGAAGGAAAAAGGAATTCGAAATCCGTCCCTTCCCACAGAATCATCGGGCTTGACTTTCCTTACTTTCCCAACCCTGCTACTGTAAAAAGAACTCTTTTGTTTTGAGACTAGCTAGTTGCTATGGTTTGCGGGAAAACTCTTCTCTCTTTGGTCTCACTTCAAGTCCTTCTAGAAGTAAATAAAGGACATGCTTATTTAACTACCGCACTATCGGACAACCGACCGGATTCAAGCCCTAGCCCCTCAACTCGAACGGACTTGTGGAAATCCTCGAAAACAAGTATTGCTCAACTCACCTATCTATAACATAGAAATGTTGCATCCAACCCTGGAACGGGAGGTAAAGAATAGGCTACCATACGAGATGAGACGACTTCATTCTTGGCTTTCATCCCTACGCTTAAGAAATATAAGGGATTGGATTTCGTACCTTTAATTTAGACCTTCATCATTCCGAATGGAAAATGTAACCTTCCACCATACGTAAACCAAACCTCTTTGCTTTCTGGCTTTTCCTTCCAATAGACATCAGGGTGTGAATCTGAGTAGTTCCTTGCTCAAGACCACGATGCAAGAGCAAAGCAAAACCGGTTTTCAATTCATCGAAACTCTTGAAAAGTTCCTTTGCTTTTACAACGAAAGCACCTTCCAACAAATTGGAACCATAATCCCCTCCATCTGCCTCGCTCTCTATCTGGTAGTATATGCTCTGATCGAGGCCCTATTCTTATTATGATGATTTGAATATTGAATTGCCTTTGACCGATTCATCTTACCATTTTACTAGAGTTTTTTCCAGTAAGTTTAACATGAGCGGAATTGGTGTACTTGACCAGTAGTGAACTCTCATTGTGTTCGATAGTCGGTTACGAGTTCCCATATCTTATGCAACCTTACCTTTTCTTACTATGGGCCAAATTGCGGAGGAAAACAGAATCACTATTTTTCGTAGAACTCACTTTTGCTACTAGAGAGTACCTTCCACCAGGTCAGAGCCATGGATCCAAAGCCTACTAGTTAGCTTTGAAGGTTTAGGCTTGAGAGAAATCTTGAACAGAACACCTCACTCCCTCCTATCAACTTATTCAGATTTACTTATTTCTTTCTCTTTCATTTTTGTAGATATAGGCTTTGGCGGATTCTCTCAAGGCTCGAGTGAAGTGACAAGCACATATTACCAGAAGCTAGTGATCCCACCCGGCCAGCTCAGCATGCTTTAGAGCTCCTTGATTGGTATGAGGTAGTGATAGCAAGAGGCAACTCTCATTTGTTGTAATATAGAGACCTCTTTCAATGATTATAGATCCAAAGGGTCGTTATTGATAGGAAACTGCCAGTAGCCCTTGACTTTGACTTGAAGAATTGAATACGCCTTCTTCTTCTTATTCTTCTGAAAGTCTCCCAGACGTGGTATCATCGGATCCACAAGGTCAATTTATATCCATTTGTTCGGAAACCGGAAATGCCAACTACTCACTTCTTGCTGAGGATGAAGGTGCCATGGGTGATAGGGCCAGCCATTCCCTCATTGAAAAGAAAGCGCCAACCCTGCTACTAAAGCTAAGGACAACCGCAGCCTAGTGAAATGAAATGCGTATGAAAAATAACATAGATTAATCTTCATGCGATCGATGCAGACACACTTCTTTTCTTACAGGCTACAGTCAGAAACAACAACTTCTCAAATCACCCTAAGAGTGCCATATGAAAAACAAAAGCAACTGTGGGTATAGATCAATTTCCTGCCCCGGAAGAGGCTCATCCTACCAAACCCTGCTCTTTGTCTGCTTACCGATCTCTCCTCATACCGAGTATCTAGGCATTTCTTCTCACAGACCGGTTACAAGAAAGTTGGCATTCTTTAATATGTCACTAGGGACCCATACTTACTTGATGGAATGGATGGGATGATGTGTTCCAGTTCAACCAGTAGTGGAGGTTACCTCGGCCTAGTTGCGTAAGAGCCCCCTTCTTTTTCTAGTTAGTTGAAAGAAAAGCAATGGGGAAGGTTGGCTTACCAGTTAATTGGTCTGTATCATATCTTGCTATGGTGGGACATCCTCTTCAATTTAGGTATCCGGGCTAGCTATTAGCTTTAATCGTTCGGCACTCTTCCTTCATTCTCATTCAACAAGGAGAAGTGTCTAATCAAAATCATTGGTTGATCCTAGCGTATATTATATGATGTCATCCTGGAATTGAACTAGTGTTTAAGGTCGATCAAGTTCAAACAATTCGGCTCTGCAAGATCAATCAGATATCAAGTAAGAGATAGGCGCTTCCTATTAGTTATAGACTGCTTCTGTGACAAGTGGATCCCTTTAGGTTTAGTCGTTAATTGTATTATTCTCTTCAATAATTAGGTCTTCCGTATTCCTATTGGGGTCAGTGGTCTTCACCACTCACTGAGTCTGGATTCGTTTCATGGGTATTATTTGATGAGTGATCATCAATCTCATCCATTGCTCCTATGTGCTACTATACATAAAAGGTACATGGGCCATGGGGCCTAACAAACACTATACAACCCAGCCCAATACTCAACACTCCCCCGGCTAAAGATATATAACATGCCTATCTTGTTACAAATTGCTAAACCCTCATAAGGACCTACTCGTTTAGTAAAACAATCAGCTACCTGTTCACTATACTTACTGTTACCCCCTTCTTCGACCGAACAATCTCAATTCGAAGGAAGTATCGAAGAGGTCCAAGATCCTTTACCTCAAATGCTTATCCCAATATTGCCTTCAAACATTTGATTTCTTCAACATCGTCTCCAGTAATCACAATATCATCCACATACACTGCCAAAATGGTGATATGGATTCGTCTATGCCGATATTGTATGATCTCCATTACACTGAGAGTAGCCCATAGCACAAACAACTCTCCTAAACTTGTCCACGCCCATGGCGACTGTTTCAAGCCGTACAAAGATTTCTTGAGCCTACACACCTTCCCATCTGTCTGTTTGTTCCAAAACCTGGAGGAATGTCCATATGGATCTCTTCTTGTAAATAACCACCATGAAGAAAAGCATTCTTCACATCTAGCTAATGTAAAGGCCATCCAAAGTAAGTTGAATGCGCATGAGATTAAGGTTCTCACCGTGTCCATCTTCGCCACTGGTGCTTTGGTCTCATCATAGTCTATCTCCCATCTTCCTATAACCTTTTGCAATTAGCCTTGCCTTCTATCTATCCACCTTACCCTCTGGAGTCTGTTTTACGGTGAACACCCATTTGCATCCAACCGCTCTTTTTCCTGCTGGGAGTGGAAGAAGATCCCACGTCTTGTTCTTCTGAAGTGCACCAAGCTCCTCCTTCATTGCGTCTTTCTTTCCACCGGGGATCCAGCTTTGCAGCCTTCCAATCGTTTGGAATAGACATTGATTGTAGAGATGCAATGAATGCTTTGTGTGTGGGTGAGACATAAGAGTCTGAAAATCAATTTGCAATATCATCCTGATAGCCATATTGGACTGGAGGCTTTCCAGCATTAGTCCTAGTCTCTCTGCATAGTGCAAGCGGAAATTCCAAAGAAGTATTACCACCTGTCTCATTTTAACCTCCATCTTGCTCTTGTGGCTCCTCCTCGACTACCTCAGGTTGCTCATGTGGTTCTTCATCCAAGACCACTAGCGGTACAAGAAGAAGGGGTCCCGGCTCGGGGGCCAGGGTATCTTACTTCTTTTCCTCTGCGTTCGTGACAAGCTAGTAGGCACTCTTGTGTGGGTTGGCTCATTCCCCTGGAAAACGAATATTAAGAAGATAGATACCATTTTGTCGATACTAGATTCATTCTTTCTGCTCAAAAAGAACAAAACCTCTATTGTGGGAAAAGTCTTTGAAACCCGAAGTTCTAAAATAGAAAATGGAATGAAGAAGGGGTGTGACCTTATGGCCAACTATACTAGCTCCCCTATAGGGATAATATAGCTACAAAAGGATGATTGTTTATGGTATATTACCGTAATTGGAGAATTTGACCTGGTGCTGACTTGCTGCTATTCTGAGAAGGGGACCTTGCAAATCTTGACAAGTTTTTTTATATATTTTTCGATCCAATCTGTCTATAGATAGGCGCCTGCCGTGGTAGCAATTAATTAATCTCCGCCTTAGCATACAAGGACCATGGCTCGCAGCGGGTAGTTACGGTGGTTTTGAGGTGACCCGCTCAAGGTCGCTGGTTCAGAGCTATTCCGAGATCTCAAGGAGCGCCAAGCTCAATACGTGCAAGAAGAAAGAAAGGCTTCCACCTACGACTACAGCTGCTGGTACTTTATCTCTATCGCTTTCAACTCCCACTCCTTCTCCCTTTGGTTTCTAGAGGAAGTGAGAAAGAATAATATATCTTGTGTAACTAATCTTTCTTATCGAAAGGTTATAGTTCGTAGATCATTTCTATAAGGACTATTTGAGCCATATCCGGTGCTTTGGGCCTCTTTTAGCTGCTAGGTATCTACTGGGTTCAATGCCCACTTTCGCTTGAAATGAGCAAGTCAGTCCTCTTGCTCGGCTGTGATATGAATACTATTCATACGCAGACCCAGATCCAAGATATGGGGCATAGACAGATAAGAATGGCTTCTGAGTTGCATTCATTGCACTCTGGAATGTGGGGCTCCTTGACTGATGTGATGGAGCGGTATCAGCAGATACTTGCAAAGATCAAATCAAGCAGAAGAAACAAGGAAGTTAACTCAGCGTCATCGGCCACCTTAACACGAACAGCTTGGGACAAAGGTGTAATGCATGACAGAGAATCAGCAATAGAATGCATTTTGCATGCATTTTTCATTGAGTGAAACTACTTTAATAAACTGGAAGTTTTAAACCAAGTACTCTTGAAATTGCTACCCCCTGGGATGGAAAAAGAGGCTCGGGTTTTAGCCCCCCGTTTTACCCCGGAAGTCGTTGTTCGTCTTTCGATATGGGAGGATGGCAAGTGTTCGCAATGACTTAGCGACTTAGCCAATTGGTTACAGGTTCTAAACTGATCGATCAGATCACATCATCTCGAGCGAAGAGCTGAGAGCAGAGGAGCGACATCGCTTCAATACTCCTTCCTCTTTTCATTATGAAACCAATATCAAGCAAGATATGAAGAAGAGGGCAGCTCCCTGGATTGAACACATAAAGTAGTGCCAAGATCTCCTCTATGCGAGAGAGAAGTTCTCAGAAATGATGGAGTTGTTGGTTTCGGTCATTGTACGCTTGGTTGCTAAACCGCACCCTTTACGGCGTCTGTAGGAAGAATTCATTCTGGTCCCAAAACTTATAAGAGATCTCGGTAATGAATATGAAACTATCTTTAACACGAGCTTCTTCCTTGTGCGAAGTACCAAACTTCTCTCTCTTTAATTCTCAATACCATGTTCTCCTCGATTTTCTTGGAGATCTATTTGATGTAATATTCTTTTGCGGTGTGTTTGCCGAGATCCAATGAATTGTGGATTTATGATCAGATTATCTAGGAATATTATTTGAGTCTTCTCTGAATTCTAATATGCATGATTTGATCTCTTCGCAAATATCTTTGAATTGTTGGTTTAGTTTGGCCTACTAGATTGGTTTTTCTTGCAATGGGAGAAGTGCTTAGCTTTGGGTTCAATCTTGCGGTGTCCTTTCTCAGTGATAGTAGGGGCAGCAAGGCACGTATTGTATTGCTGCCATCAAGGATAAAAAGATGGGGTTTTCATCATATTGCTTGAGTTAATTCCTCTACATCATGTCATCTTACCTAATGCGTTACACCGTTCTTTGTGAACTTAATACTCTAGATGCATGTTGGATAGCGGTCGACGTGTGGAATAATAGTAGTAGATGCGGAATCATTTCGGTCTACTTGACACGAACGTGATGCCTATATTCATTATCATTGCCTTAGATATCATCATAATTATGCGTTCTTCTACCAATTGCTCGCTAGTAATTTGTTCACCCATCGTAATATTTACTATATTGAGAGAAGCCACTAGTGAAATCTACGGCCCCGGGGTCTATTTTACATCATATTAGTTTCCCATCAACTTGTCAATTTATTTCACCGTTTCTTTACTTTGCAATCTTTACTTTCCAATCTATAAACCAAAAATACCAAAAATATTTACTTTACCATTTATCTATCTCTATTAGATCTCACTTCTGCAAATAAACGTGAAGGGATTGACAACCCCTTACCACATTGGGTGCAAGTTTGTTGATTGTTTGTGCAAGTATTCGGTGACTTGTGTGTGGTCTCCTACTGGATTGATACCTTGGTTCTCAAACTGGGGGAAATACTTACTCTAGTTTGCTGCATCACCCTTTCCTCTTCAAGGGAAAAACCAACGCAAGCTCAATAGGTAGCAGGAAGAATTTCTGGCACCGTTGTCGGGGAGATCTACGTCAAGTCAAGGCGTACCAAGTACCCATCATAAACTCTCATCTCTTGCATTACATTATTTTCCATTCGCCTCTCGTTTTCCTCTCCCCGACCTCTAAAACGATTTTCGAAAAGATTTGGCTTTTCTTCGCCTCTCTTCTATTCGTCTTCTTTTGCTTGCTTCTTGTGTGCTTGTGTGTTGGATTGCTTTCTTTGTCACGATGGCTCAAGATAATTCCAAATTGTGTGACTTCTCCAATACGAACAACAATGATTTTATTAGCACTCCGCCTGCTCCCACTACTAATGCTGAATCTTGTGAAATTAATGCTGCTTTGCTGAATCTTGTTATGAAAGATCAATTTTCTGGCCTTCCTAGTGAAGATGCCGCATCCCATCTAAACAATTTTGTTGATTTGTGTGATATACAAAAGAAGAAAGATGCGGATAATGATATTGTTAAATTGAAACTATTTCTGTTTTTGCTTAGAGGTCGTGCTAAAACTTGGTTTTCATCTTTGCCTAAAAATAGTATTGATTCATGGAATAAGTGTAAAGATGCTTTCATCTCTAAGTATTTTCCTCCCGCTAAGATCATCTCCCTTAGGAACGATATTATGAATTTTAAGCAACTTGATCATGAGCATGTTGCACAATCTTGGGTGAGGATGAAATTGATGATACGAAATTTCCCTACACTGTTGGGGAACGTAGTAATAATTCAAAAAATTCCTACGTGTCACCAACATCAATCTAGGAGATGCTAGCAACGAGAGAGAGGGAGTGCATCTTCATACCCTTGAAGATCACTAAGCAGAAGCGTTACAAGAACACGGAAGATGGAGTCATACTTGCGGCGATTCAAATCATGGAAGATCCGATCCAAGCGCCGAACGGACGGCGCCTTCGTGTTCAACACACGTACAGCCCGAGGATGTCTCCTCCTTCTTGATCCAGCAAGGTAGAGGTGAAGTTGAGGGAGAACTCCGACAGCATGACGGCATGGTGGTGGTGGAGCTTGTGGTTCTCCGACAGGGCTTCGCCAAGTACTACGAAGGAGGAGAAGGTGTAGGAGGGGGAGGGATACGCCGGGGGAAAGGGTACTACTGCCCTCCCACCCCCTTTCTATTTATAGGGTGAAGAGGAGAGGGGTTCGGCCCCCTAGATGCATCTAGAGGGGGGGCGGCGGCCAAGGGGGGCAACTTGCCCCCCAAGCAAGGTGGGAGGCGCCCCCACCCCCTAGGGTTTTCAACCCTAGGCGCCTTGGGCCCTTGGGGGGTGCACCATCCCACTAAGGGGCTGGTTGCCACCCATATTCAACCCACTTGGTCCCCCAGGGTAGGTGGCCCCACCCGGTGGACCTCTCGACACCTTTCGGTGGTCCTGGTACAATACCAATAACCCCTGAAACCTTTCTGGCAACTGAAACTGGACTTCCCATATATAAATCTTCACCTCTGGACCATTCCAGAAGTCCTCGTGACATCCAGGATCTTATCTGAGACTCCGAACAACTTTTGGTAACCACATACAATTTCCCATTACAACTCTAGCGTCACCGAACCTTGAGTGTGTAGACCCTACGGGTTCGGGAAACATGCAGACATGACCGAGACATCTCTCCGGCCAATAACCAATAGCGCGATCTAGATACCATATTGGCTCCCACATGTTCCACTATGATCTCATCCGATGAACCACAATGTCAGGGATTCAATCAATCCCGTATACAATTCCCTTTGTCCATCAGTATGTTACTTGCCCGAGATTCGATCGTTGGTATCCCCGTACCTCATTCAATCTCATTATCGGCAAGTCTCTTTACTTGTTCTGTAATGCATGATCCCGTGACTAACTCCTTAGTCACATTGAGCTCATTATGATGATGCATTATCGAGTGGGCCCAGAGATACCTCTTCGTCATACGGAATGACAAATCCCAGTCTCAATTCGTGCCAACCCAACAGACACTTTTAGAGATACCTATAGTGCACCTTTATAGTCACCCAGTTACGTTGTGACGTTTGATACACCGAAAGCATTCCTACAGTATCCGGGAGCTGCACAATCTCATGGTCTAAGGAAAGATACTTGACATTAGAAAAGCTCTAGCAAATGAACTACATGATCTTGTGGTATGCTTAGGATTGGGTCTTGTCCATCACATCATTCTCCTGATGATGTGATCTCGTTATCAATGACATCCAATGTCCATGGTCAGGAAACCATAACCATCTGTTGATCAATAAGCTAGTCAACTAGAGGCTCACTAGGGACACGTTGTGGTCTATGTATTCACACATGTATTACGGTCTCCGGTTAATACAATTATAGCATGAACAATAGACATTTATCATGAACAAGGAAATATAATAATAACCATTTTATTATTGCATCTAGGACATATTTCCAACAGTCTCCCACTTGCACTAGAGTTAATAATCTAGTTACATTGTGATGAATCGAACACCCATAGAGTTCTGGTGTTGATCATGTTTTGCTCGTGGAAGACATTTAGTCAACGGATCTGTGACATTCAGATCTGTATGTACTTTACAAATATTTATGTCTCCATCTTGAATATATTCACGAATGGAGTTGAAGCAACGCTTGATGTGCCTAGTCTTCTTGTGAAACCTGGGCTCCTTGGCAAGGGCAATAGCTCCAGTGTTGTCATAGAAGAGAGTTATCGGGTGAGGGAGTTCCGGACTAGGGGGTGTTCGGATAGCCGAACTATCATCATCGGCCGGACTCCAAGACTATGAAGATACAAGATTGAAGACTTCGTGCCGTGTCCGGATGGGACTTTCCTTGGCGTGGAAGGCAAGCTTGGCGATACGGATATGTAGATTTCTTACCATTGTAACCGACTCTGTGTAACCCTAGCCCTCTCCAGTGTCTATATAAACCGGATGGCTTTAGTCCATAGGATGGACAAAAATCATACCATAGGCTAGCTTCTAGGGTTTAGCCTCCTTGATCTCGTGGTAGATCCACTCTTGTAACACACATCATCAATATTAATCAAGCAGGACGTAGGGTTTTACCTCCATCAAGAGGGCCCAAACCTGGGTAAAACATCGTGTCCCTTGTCTCCTGTTACCATCCGCCTAGACGCACAGTTCGGGATCCCCTACCCGAGATCCGCCGGTTTTGACACCGACATTGGTGCTTTCATTGAGAGTTCCTCTGTGTCGTCACCGATAGGCTCGATGGCTTATTCGACCATCATCAACGACGCAGTCCAGGGTGAGACCTTTCTCCCCGGACAGATCTTCGTATTCGGCGGCTTTGCACTGCGGGCCAATTCGCTTGGCCATCTGGAGCAGATCGAAAGCTACGCCCCTGGCCGTCATGTCAGATTTGGAAGTTTGAACTTCACGACTGACATCTGCGGGGACTTGATCCTCGATGGATTCGAGCCACAGCCGAGCGTGCCGCAATGTCACAACGGGCATGATTTAGCTCTGCAGCCGGACAGTACCCTGGAGGCCGCACTCGAACCCGCTTCGATCTTCAATTCGGAGCCGGCTGCGCAGATCGAGGACGGATGGCTAGACACCGCCTCGGGAGCTGCAGCCTCTACGGCGATAGAGCCGAACACTGATCTTGTCCCTCATGAAGCTCGTGACTCTGAGGTGCCGGACTCCTTGCCGGACTCCGAACCTCCCGCGCCCCCTCCGATCGAATCCGATTGGGCGCCGATCATGGAGTTCACCGCAGCGGACATCTTTCAACACTCACCTTTTGGCGACATCTTGAGTTCGCTAAAACATCTCTCATTATCAGGAGAGCCCTGGCCGGACTGCGGTCAGGACGGTTGGGATGCGGACGACGAAGAAATTCAAAGCCCACCCACCACCCACTTGGTAGCCACTGTCGATGATCTAACCGACATGCTAGATTACGACTCCGAAGACATCGACGGTATGGACGACGATGCCGCAGACGACCAAGAACCAGCGCCGATCGGGCACTGGAAAGCCACCTCATCATATGACATATACATGGTGGATATCCCAAAGGATGGGAATGGCGAAGGAACAGAGGAGGATGACCCCTCCAAGAAACAGCCCAAGCGCCGGCATCAGCGGCGCCACTCTAAATCCCGCCACAGCAAGAATGAAGATTCCGGCACCAGAGATAATAATACACCGGACAACGCCAAAGATAACCCACTCCAACAAGACCCAGCGCAGGAGGATGGAGACGCCAGCCCTCATGAGAGAGCGGCAGAAGAAGAGGTAGAGGATTATATGCCTCCCTCTGGAGATGAAGCAAGCCTCGACGACGATGAATTCGTCGTGCCTGAGGATCCCGTAGAACAAGAGCGTTTTAAATGCAGGCTTATGGCCATGGCAAACAGCCTCAAGAAAAAGCAGCAACAGCTTAGAGCTGATCAAGATCTGCTAGCCGACAGATGGACTGAAGTCCTCGGGGCTGAAGAGCATGAGCTCGAACGCCCCTCCAAAAGCTACCCTAAACGCAAGTTGCTCCCCCGATTAGAGGAGGAAGCGTATGAGCCCGCATCACCAGGAGACAATACGGCTGACCGACCACCCCGTGGTCGCGACAGAGAGGCCTCTAGGCCCTTCACTAGACCCGTACACCGGCATCGCTCGAAAAGCACAAGGCCACAGGGGAAGGCTCCGGACTTGTGAGATATATTGGAGGATAAGGCAAGACAATCAAGATTGATCTATGGATCGCGTGGGCGCCCCATGTCACGTGACGACAACCGTCGCGCCGGACACAGTAAGTCCGGTCGAGCTGAACAAAACAGACAAAGCTCTTTTGAGCTGCGTCGTGATATCGCCCCGTACAGAGGCGCCGCACACCCACTATGCTTCACAGATGAAGTAATGGATCATCAGATCCCCGAAGGGTTTAAACCCGTTAATATCGAATCTTACGATGGCACAACAGACCCCGCGGTTTGGATCGAAGACTATCTTCTTCACATCCACATGGCCCGCGGTGACGATCTTCATGCCATCAAATATCTTCCCCTCAAGCTTAAAGGACCAGCCCAGCATTGGCTTAACAGCTTGCCAGCAGAGTCAATTGGGAGTTGGGAAGACCTGGAAGCCGCATTCCTCGATAACTTCCAAGGCATGTATGTGCGACCACCAGACGCTGATGACCTAAGCCACATAATTCAGCAGCCAGACGAATCGGCCAAACAATTCTGGACACGGTTCTTAACCAAGAAAAACCGAATCGTCGACTGTCCGGATGCGGAGGCCCTCGCGGCCTTCAAGCATAACATCCGCGACGAGTGGCTTGCCCGGCACCTGGGACAGGAAAAGCCAAAATCCATGGCAGCCCTCACATCACTCATGACCCGCTTCTGCACGGGCGAGGATAGCTGGCTAGCACGCAGCAACAACCTCAGCAAACATTCTGGCAGTCCGAATTTCAAGAACCGAAATGGCAGGTCGTGTCGTAACAAAAATAAGAGCCGCATCAACGGTGACAATAGTGAGGATACGGCAGTCAATGCTGGATTCAGAGGCTCTAAACCCGGTCAGCGGAAAAAGTCATTCAAAAGAACTGCTCCGGGTCCGTCCAATTTGGACCGAATACTCGACCGCTTGTGCCAGATACACGGCACCCCCGAAAAGCCAGCTAACCACACCAATAGGGACTGTTGGGTATTCAAGCAGGCAGGCAAGTTAATTGCCGAAAACAATGACAAGGGGCTGCATAGCGATGACGAAGAAGAGACCCGACCGCCGAACAATAAAGGACAGAAGGGTTTCCCCCCACAGGTGCGGATGGTGAACATGATATACGCAACACACATACCCAAAAGGGAGCGGAAGCGTGCACTCAGGGATGTATACGCGATGGAGCCAGTCGCCCCGAAGTTCAATCCATGGTCCTCTTGCCCGATCACTTTTGACCGAAGGGACCACCCCACTAGCATCCGCCACGGCGGATTCGCCGCATTGGTCTTAGACCCAATCGTCGATGGATTTCACCTCACCAGAGTCCTGATGGATGGCGGCAGCAGCCTGAACCTGCTATATCAGGATACAGTGCGCAAAATGGGCATAGACCCCTCAAGGATTAAACCTACCAAGGCGACCTTTAAAGGCGTCATACCAGGTGTGAAAGCCAATTGTACAGGCTCAGTTACACTGGAAGTGGTCTTCGGATCCCCGTATAACTTCCGAAGCGAGGAGTTAATCTTCGACATAGTCCCATTCCGCAGCGGCTATCATGCCTTGCTCGGACGTACCGCATTTGCAAAGTTCAACGCGGTACCGCACTACGCATACCTCAAGCTCAAGATGCCAGGCCCTCGAGGAGTCATCACGGTCAACGGAAACACTGAACGTTCTCTCCGAACGGAGGAACATACAGCGGCTCTCGCGGCAGAAGTACAATGTAGCCTCTTAAGGCAATTCTCGAGTCCGGCCGTTAAGCGGCCGGACATAGCTAAGCGCGCCCGGAGTAACCTACAACAAGACCACCTGGCATGTTCCGAACACGCGTAGCAGTGCGGCCCCAACCCCAGCCCCTTCAAAACATCAAAGCAGGTCCTTCGCGTACACCATTACGCTCTGAAGATACCATGGGCATGGGAGGAGGGGCACGACCACAATAAGCCCAAACTATGGCTCAACCACACCAGGGGCTCTCAAGTGTGTCATTCTTTTTTTTCTCTCTTTTCACCCTTTATTTTTTAAACCCACAGGACTCCGTTCGTCAGAGGCCCTGTCCGGTAGCAGACCTGCCGAACTCACGATGCAACAGCCAGGGAAGGATAAAGGCTACAATGAATATACAGGTGGTCTCCATTACGAGCATTTTTATACACCAATCCGCAGCCTACTCCTGGAGGAGGACATGTTTAACAGTCCCACCCCTTGCTTATCGCACTATTTGTATCGTTCTGCATTCATAGCAGCACTTATTGAATAAAACAATGCAGCACCTTTTTGCTTATAATTGCATTTCTTTTTCATACACATGTTAAAATTACGACATGTTGCATCCATACACTTTGGTACGGTTAAAACACACCAGGGGCTTATGTTTCCCGCATCATGGTGTGATAAGTCCGAACACTTTCACAAGTGCGGCACCCTGAACTTATAGCATTATATGCATCGGCTCCGAATCATGTCTTGGGTCAATGGTTGGGTTTGCCCGGCTCCCATGTTTTGGTACCTTACGTTCCGTTATATCGGCTAAGGTAGCACTGGGAGAACCACTGCGATTGCGCCCCAGTTGAGCTGGGTTAACGCCTCAGTGGAGAAAGCTAAAACTGACCGTCATGATGAGGCGAGAGCCGGTCGCTGTTCGAGAGGTTTTTGCGAGTCCTTAAAGACTTATGCCGCTTAGAGCGAGGAGCCGGATCTTGTCCGGCCCAGTCATGGATAGCGCCCCAAATTCGGCCTTCCGAAGACTAGGGGCTTCGCCAAAATTTAAAATTATAGAATTCTATGGCTAAGTGAGAGTGTTCAAGCATTATAAGTCCGGTTGCCTTGTTCGCTGTGTTGAGCACCTCCCTAGATGGACCCAAAAATGGGAACAAGAGTGCTCAAGTTTATCCCGAACACCCCAGCACTTGTGGCATGGGGGCTGAAGCCGACGACTTGCCATCTCTCAGATTTGATAAACAGCCGCACAGAAGGTAATATTTTAAATTAACACGCGTTGCTTAGCGCATATGAACTAAGGTTTCAGCGCACAGGATAACAAAATGCGAGTCTACTCAAAAATTACATCTTTGGAGCACTCCCCCGCAATAGTGCGGGCGCCCTTCAGCACACTCTTGTAATACATCTCGGGCATGCGATGCTCCTTGCCCTTTGGTGGCGGGTCGGTAACTCTTGCCCCAATGCACTTTCGCGCGGGCAAGGGCCCGACGGGCACCCTCAATACAGGCAGAGTGCTTGATGACTTCAACCCACGGGCACGCATCCACCAGCCGCCGCACCAGGCCGAAGTAGCTCCCAGGCATGGCCTCCTTAGGCCACAGCCGAACTATGAGGCCCTTCATGGCCTGTTCGGCCGCCTTGTGGAGCTCGACCAGCTGCTTCAGCTGGTCGCTAAGGGGCACCGGATGTCCGGCCTCAGCATACTGAGACCAGAAGACCTTCTCCGTCAAGCTCCCCTCCTCGGCCCGGTAGAATGCGGCAGCATCGGACACACTGCGAGGAAGATCTGCAAACGCTCCTGGAGAGCTCCGAATTCGGGTAAGCAACAGGTAATTAACACTCACATGCTTACTTTGCATGAAAAATTCCTTACCCGCTGCTATTTTCTTCACCGCCTCAATCTCCTGGAGGGCCTTGTAGGCTTCGGCCTTAGCGGCTTTGGCACTCTCAAGAGCCGTTGCAAGCTCAGACTCTCGAGTCTTCGAGTCACGCTCCAGGCTCTCATGTTTTTTCACGAGATCCTGGAGCTCTTGTTGTACCTCCGCCACCCGCGCCTCCTGTTTCTCTCGCTCGGTGCGCTCTGCGGCCGCATTTCGTTCGGCCGCGGCCACCGCCTCTTTCAGGGTCGCCACCTCGTTAGTGGCCCCTGCAATACCCATGTTATCCTTGTCATTCTTTTTGCAACCAAAATCCTTTTCTGTAAGGTACAATTTTACTCAGGTGTTACTCACCTTCCTTGTCCTCGAGCTGCTTCTTGGCACGGCCGAGCTCGTTCTCGGACCGCTCAAGGTTTTCCTTCAAAGTATTGACCTCTGCAGTCAGTGCGGCAGAGGTCAGCAGCACAGCCTGCAATCACATA
The DNA here is from genome assembly GCF_002162155.2 of Triticum dicoccoides. Taxonomy (NCBI): domain Eukaryota; kingdom Viridiplantae; phylum Streptophyta; class Magnoliopsida; order Poales; family Poaceae; genus Triticum; species Triticum dicoccoides. The sequence goes on from NC_041381.1 coordinate 397,144,185, forward strand.
TTGACATATTTTTTATAACTCCTGCGTATATCTTTTTAGATCCTCAGTCCGGCTTTTCTTCCGAACACCGAACCGAGCATCAGGGGCTACTGTCTATGCGGTACGATTTTATACATATTGAAATTCTTATCTCAAAGCCTGTTAGAAGGCTGCTGCAGGCTTCGGTCAGCCCGCTCTTGGCGAGCTACACCTTCTGAATCACCGCACTCATAACAGTGCGGTGTTCCTCTTCGATGGAGGCGCCGTTGAGCGCCTCCAGCAAGTTATCCGGTACCTCCGGTTGGACGGAGGCAGCCGGCGTCACGGTCTTGCCCTTCTTGCGAAGGGGTCGCTCGCCGAACTCCAGAGCCACTGTGGGTTCCGGGGCCGAGTCCGGTGCAAAGTCCGGGAGGTTGTCCTATGACACCTCCGGGGCCCTCTCCTCCTGGTGGGTCCCTTCCTGGGATCCCACCTCGGCATCGTCCGCATCACGGGGGGTGGAGGCCGTCGGAAGAGAATCCATATCCGACGCACCTAAGGACCCGCTCGACGAGGCGGGAAGATCATCCTTAGGCGAACTGCAGGGTTGTATGCGGCATTAGAAAGACATTATGTGGCGAAACATAAAAACCTTGAAGTTATTCAGGAGTCCGGATACTTACGATCTCGCCAGGGGCTTGGCCCTTGGAGGCCAGTCCTCGTCGTCGTCACTGTCGTTGGCGGAGCAGTCCGGGGGAAGAGTTTTTCCCTTCTTGGACCCTTCGGCCTCCCTTGTTGGGGAGGCCTTCCTTTTATTCCCTCCCCCCGCTGGGGGAGAGGCTTTCTTCTTCTCCTCCTCACCTTGATGGGAGGAGTCGGCCTCAGATTCATCATCCGATAGCACCTGAAAACGGGAACTCTTCCGAGTCCCCGTGGCCTTCTTCTTGGCCTTCTTCTCCAGCACCACGTGGGGTGCTGGAGCCAGCAGCCCCGTTAGGCGGGCGTCCGCTGGGTCCTCTGGCAATGGGGCCGGACAGATAGTCTGTTCGGCCTTCGCCAGCCATTCCTGTCAAAGGTAAAGGGAGTTTAGATCCCGCATAGAGTCAAACTATGGAAAACAAGTGGTGAAATCACATACCTCGTCAGCTGACGCTACGAGTGGAATTCGCGATCTTCGGTAGCGGATGCGGGAGCTTCGGCGCCCTTGAACAGCACCTTCCAGACATCTTCGTACATAGTGTCAAAGAGCCCGCTCAGGGTCTGGTGCTGCGCCGGATCAAACTCCCACATGTTGAAGCCCCGTCGTTGGCACGGGAGAATCCGGCGGATGAGCATGACCTGGACTACGTTGACAAGCTTGAGCTTCTTGTCCACCAGCTTCTGGATACAGGCTTGGAGTCCGGTCAGTTCCTCCGAATCCCCCCAGATCCGGCCGCTTTCTTTCCAGGAGGTGAGCCATGTAGGGATGCCGGATCTGAATTCGAGGGCCGCTGCCCAATCAGGGTCACGCGGCTCGGTGATGTAGAACCACCCCGATTGCCACCCCTTGATGGTTTCCACGAAAGTGCCCTCCAGCCACGTAACGTGGGACATCCTGCCCACCATGGCGCCCCCGCACTCCGCTTGGCTGCCCTTCACAACCTTCGGCTTGACACTGAAGGTCTTGAGCCACAAGCCGAAGTGGGGCTGGATGCAGAGGAAGGCCTCGCACACGACGATAAATGCCGAGATGTTGAGGATGAAATTCGGGGCCAGATCATGGAAATCTAGACCGTAGTAGAACATGAGCCCCCGGACAAAGGGATGAAGTGGGAAGCCCAGTCCGCGGAGGAAATGGGGAAGAAATACTACCCTCTCATGGGGCCTGGGGGTGGGGATGAGCTCTCCCTCATCGGGGAGCCGGTGCGCGATGTCGCTGGACAAATATCCGGCGTCACGCAGCTTCTGGATCTGCCCCTCTGTGACGGAGGAGGCCATCCACTTGCCTCCCGCTCCGGACATAGTTGGAGAAGGTTGAGGTGAGAAGTGCGGACTTGGGCGCTGGAGCTCGAGTTCGCGGAGATGGATAAGCCAAGGAGGAAGAAGGCGCAGGTAAAAGGGTTGGATCTTTATCCCCTTATATGGGTGGACAAGAACATATGTCCCCACCGGCCTGGTAAAACTCGTTTATCTCCCAAGCGTCACAATCAATGGCGCGGTTGGGTTACCCACGTCCGTATTGATGGGAATCCCGGAATAAGGGGAACACGATCTCTGCTTCGACAAGACGTGCCAAGGAAACCGCCTCGCTAAACGCACGGAGGTGGAACAATAAAAACAATTTGAGTAAAGGCTTGGTAATGGCATGACGTCACGCCACAAAATACGTCAGCAGATTGAACTTGTGTAATATTATTCTCTCTACGGTGGTACGTGGAATTTATTTTTGCAGAGCCGGACACTATCCTGGTGTTCACAATCTTCTATAAATTATTCGGAGGAAGAACCCGCCTTGCAATGTCGAAGACAACATGCGCGCCGGACTCGTCGTCATTGAGGCCTGGTTCAGGGGCTACTGAGGGAGTTCCGGACTAGGGGGTGTCCGGATAGCTGAACTATCATCATCGGCCGGACTCCAAGACTATGAAGATACAAGATTGAAGACTTCGTTCCGTGTCCGGATGGGACTTTCCTTGGCGTGGAAGGCAAGCTTGGCGATACGGATATGTAGATTTCTTACCATTGTAACCGACTCTATGTAACCCTAGCCCTCTCCGGTGTCTATATAAACCGGATGGCTTTAGTCCATAGGACGGACAACAATCATACCATAGGCTAGCTTCTAGGGTTTAGCCGCCTTGATCTCGTGGTAGATCCACTCTTGTAACACACATCATCAATATTAATCAAGCAGGACGTAGGGTTTTACCTCCATCAAGAGGGCCCGAACCTGGGTAAAACATCGTGTCCCTTGTCTCATGTTACCATCCGCCTAGACGCACAGTTCGGGACCCCCTACCCGAGATCCACTGGTTTTGACACCGACATCAGGCATGGCGCATTGGGAATCACTCCTAGGTCGGTGATAAACTCCTTCATCCAGACTGCTTCATGTGCTGCTTCCGAAGTAGCTATGTACTCCACTTCACATGTAGATCCCGCCACGACGCTTTGCTTGCAACTGCACTAGCTAACTGCCCACCATTCAAAATATACATGTATCTGGTTTGTGACTTGGAGTCATTCGGATCTGTGTCAAAGCTAGCATCGACGTAACCCTTTACACGAGCTCTTCGGCACCTCCATAAACGAGAAACATATCATTAGTCCTTTTCAGGTACTTCAGGATATTCTTGACCACTGTCCAGTGTTCCATAGTGGGATCACTTTGGTACCTCCCTACCAAACTTATGGCAAGGTTCACATCAGGTCTGGTACACGGCATGGCATACATAATAGAGCCTATGGCTGAGGGATAGGGGATGATACTCATATTTTCTCTATCTTCTGCCGAGGTCGGGCATTGAGCTGCGCTCAACCTCACACCTTGCAATATAGGCAAGAACCCCTTCTTGGACTGATCCATATTGAACTTCTTCAATATCTTGTCAAGGTATGTGCTTTCTGAAAGACCAATGAGGCATCTCGGTCTATCTCTATAGATCTTGATGCCTAATATGTAAGCAGCTTCTCCAAGGTCCTTCATTGAAAAACACTTATTCAAGTAGGCCTTTATGCTTTCCAAAAGTTCTATATCATTTCCCATCAATAGTATGTCATCCACATATAGTATGAGAAAATCTATAGAGCTCCCATTCACTTTCTTGTAAATACAGGCTTCTCCATAAATCTCTAAAACCCAAACGCTTTGATTATTTCATCAAAGCGAATGTTCCAACTCCGAGATGCTTGCACCAGCCCATAGATGGAGCACTGGAGCTTGCATACCTTGTCAACATTCTTAGGATCGACAAAACCTTCCGGCTGCATCATATACAATTCTTCCTTAAGGAAACCGTTAAGGAATGTTGTTTTGACGTCCATTTGCCAGATCTCATAATCATAGAATGCGGCCATTGCTAACATGATTCGGACGGACTTCAGCTTCGCTACGGGTGAGAAGGTCTCATCGTACTCAACTCCTTGAACTTGTCGATAACCCTTAGCGACAAGCCGAGCCTTATAGACGGTCACGTTACCATCCGCGTCAGTCTTCTTCTTAAAGATCAACTTATTTTCTATGGCTCGCCGATCATCAGGCAAGTCCACCAAAGTCCATACTTTGTTCTCATACATGGATCCTATCTCAGATTTCATGGCTTCAAGCCATTTGTTGGAATCTGCGCCCGCCATCGCTTCTTCATAGTTCGAAGGTTCACCGTTGTCTAACAACATGATTTCCAGGACAGGGATGCCATACCATTCTGTTGTGGAACATGTCCTTGTGGACCTACGAAGTTCAGTAGTGAAAGTACGTTACGTCGACTAGAGAGGGGGTGAATAGGCGATTTTTATGAATTATTCACTCAGGAATTTCAGGGTGAGGAAATTCCTAAGTGAAGAACTACTTGCAGCGGAATAAGTACTCAGGTATAAGGATAACAGAGCAACAACATAGTCATCATGATGAAATGAAAGGCAAACATAGAGTACAGAAAGCGTAAACATAGGATAAGCAGGATGAAGACAATGTGACTGAAGAAATAGGATTGACGAAATAGAGAAAGTCTTCAGTCAAAGTCTTCAAACAGTAATGATCAGGTTCATCAACACATAACTGAGGAAATGAAAGGGTTGAGGAAATAGAACCAGTAGGCTTGGTGAAGACAATGATTTGGTAGACCAGTTCCAACTGCTGTGCCAGTTGTATGTCTGGTTGGAGCGGTTGAGTATTTAAACTCAAGGACACACAGTCCCGGACACACAATCCTCACCGTATTATCCTTGAGATAAGATCACACAAACCTCGCCCAACAGTAGTGGTAAGTCTTCACAGGTGACTTCCAAACCTTCACAGACTAGGTCACTCGGCAATCCACAATTCCTCTTGGATGCTCAGACCATGACGCTTAACCGTCTGGAGGATACACAATCCTCAAAGGTAACAAGCGTCGATTCCACACAGGAAGAATCTCTTCAGTGATGCTCAATCACTTTGGGGTTTGTAGGTTTGGGTTTTGGATTTGGGTTTTCCTCACTTGATGATTTTCACTCAAAGTCCTCGGAGGAATGGGATGCTCTCAATTGACAAGTGTCAGTTTCTCTCAGAGCAGCCAACCAGCTAGTGGTTGTAGGGGGCGGCTATTTATAGCCTAGGGAGCAGCCCGACATGATAAGACATAAATGCCCTTAACTGATATGACCGTTAGGTGGTAGGATATTTTGGGACAGCTGGCGCGCGGCACAGCAACGGTCGGATTTGAGGTTCGAATTCCTCAGGGCTATCATGTTCCTCACTGCGTAGGTAATTCGCACTGGCGAATTCCTAACTCCTCAGTTAGAACAAATTCCTCAGAGACCAGAAGATCTTCGTCTCTGTCACTGAGGAAATTGACTAAACTGATATGAGATTTCCAATGGCTTCACTCGAAGGATTGGGTAGGTCTAGGATTTTGAGATGAGCATCACTTGGAAATATGTTACCTTAGTATTACCTCGACCCCATTTAACAGTATGGTGTTTCCTATGACTCAAGAAAGAGAAAAAGAAACTACGAAAACAAAAGTCTTCACGCTTCAGATTCCTAGCATGAATATCCAAGTCTTCAAGGTCACACTAATTTCTTCACTTTCAAAGTCTTCAGAAGAACCAAAGTCTTCAGCCGAGGACACTCATTTTTAGGGGTCGACTTTCACTATAAATATCAAACTCCTCATCGACTTATAGAACCTGTGCACACTCACAAACATATTAGTCCCTTAACCTATAAGTGTTCAATACACCAAAATCACTAAGGGGCACTAGATGCACTTACAAGTAGTAACTTGATCCAAAGTTTCATGATCATCATCATTAACTTCCTCTCTAGTCGGTGTAGGCATCACAAAAACATCTTCCTGAGCTGTGCTACTTTCCGGTTCAAGAGGGGTTACCTCATCAGGTTCTACTTTCCTCCAACTTACTTCTTTCAAGAGAAACTCTTTCTCCAGAAAGGATCCATTCTTGGCAACAAAGATCTTGCCCTCGGATCTGAGGTAGAAGGTATACCCAATAGTTTCCTTGGGGTATCCTATGAAGATGCATTTTTCTGATTTGGGTTCGAGCTTTTCAGGTTGAAGTTTCTTGACATAAGCATCGCATCCCCAAACTTTCAGAAACGACAGCTTAGGTTTCTTCCCAAACCATAATTCATACGGTGTCGTCTCAACGGATTTAGACGGTGCCCTATTTAAAGTGAACTAGTGGGTGCACCCGCGCATTAGCGCGGCTAGAATTAATATATTTATGTTCGCAATAAATTATTTGCCTTTTGATATTTTTGTTTAGGCACATGAACATTTTTTTAACTTACATTCTATACATGTTTATATTATTGTATGATGAATTACTTTATTTGCACATTTTCCAACTTGATATGGTTATTCATGTTTCTATTACTCCCAGATAATCATTTTAGTTTTGGGCCTTATTTTTTCCTGTGGTTCCACTAATCCAATATAGCAATATGGAACTATGTACCAAAAATAGACTTGATGTTTTAATAAATGAAGTAAAAATATGTATACACATTTTACTCAGAGTATGTATATTATATAATTTTGACTTGGTGCTGACTGATATTTTTTTATCGATTTTAACTTCTATTTTAGGTATAATACATATCATAACATTTGTTTTCTTCATGTTATTGAAGGGATTTAGAAAATGTGTAATATTATTTACTCTGTGGAATAACCTATGTGAAGTTAGTTTTGTATAGCCCATGTATCAAACCCATACGGGCCCATCGGTTTGCATGCAGGCCGGACAATCATCGAGATAACAACTACCACTTCGTGTTTGTCTAAAAAAATCACTTCAGAATGGCATTGTATGAATGTGGCTTACGTGACCTGGGGTATAGAGGAGACAAATTTACTTGGCGTAACCACAATCACAATGCCAATCTCTATATCAGGAAAGATTAGATCGTGTTGTGGCATCAAGAAACTGGTGCTCACGTTTTCCCTCATACAAAGTCATGAATGGTGACCCAAACCACTCAGATCATAGGCCAGTAATTGTACTAATACAAGAATCAAATAATTCTAGAAATTACAGAAGCGGGACTCATAGGTTTAGTTGAAGCTAAGTGGCTACAAGAAGAGGATTGTGAAAAGGTGGTCAATAATGCTTGGGATACAGCCAGGTTTCGAGGAGAATGCAATGTATCCCAACTACTAAAGTCCATAGCCAATGATCTTCAGGACTGGGACTCAAGCACTTTGGGAGACTTGTCAAATAGAATTAAAGCCCTGAAAAAAGAACTAGAAGATGTAAGACGAGGAGATATCAGTCAAAAACAAGTATCCAGGGAGCACTTCTTGAGAGATAAACTGGACTGCCTAGAAAATCAGCTTGACACCTTTTGGAAGCAAAGAGCTCATGTCAAGTGGCTTCCGGCAGGGGACAAAAATACTGCTTTTTCATGCCTATGCCTCAGAGAGGAAAAAGAAAAACTCACTAAACAAGCTAGAGACTGAAGATGGGCGCTGGGTGGAAGGAGATGAACATCTAAAGGAATACATCGCAAATTACTTTGTTGGCATGTTCTCCTCTATGATAAGACAAAGTAATGAGGCTATTTTGTAGTGTGTTCGGCCCAAAGTTACTGAGGAAATGAATGCCATCCTGTGTGCTGAATATACAGAAGAGGAAGTAAAAACTGCACTAAATAGCATGGGTGATTTGAAAGATCCTGGACCTGATGCGATGCCAGCTATATTTTTTAAACGTTTTTGGTAGACAGTAGGAGAACAAGTGACAAAAGAGGTCCTAAATGTACTGAGAGGAGGAAAAATGCCAGAAAACTGGAATGACACCTTAGTGGTTCTTATTCCCAAGAAGGCCAAGCCTGAAATGATAAAGGACCTGCGACCCATAAGCCTATGCAATGTAATATATAAGCTGGTGTCCAAGGTAATCACCAATCACTTAAAAATTATACTTCCTGACATCATATCCCCAAACCAAAGTGCCTTTGTACCTGGACGTATGATATCAGACAACATCCTCTTGGCATATGAATTAACACATTTTTTGCAGAGGAGGCGGAATGGATCGGTTGGCTATGCAACACTCAAATTGGACATGAGTAAGGCATATGACCGGGTCGAATGGGGATTCTTAAGGGACATGATGTACAAACTTGGTTTTGATGGTGGTTGGATTCAACTGATAATGAAGTGTATCACCACTGTTAGGTACCAAATAAAAGTAAATAGAGATTTTACGGATGTAAAAATTCCTCAAAGGGGCTTGAGGCAAGGGGATCCACTATCCCCTTATCTATTCTTATTATGCGCGGAAGGCTTCTCGACCATGTTATATGATGCTGGACAGAGGAGAAGTTTAAAGGGAATCAAAATCTGTTGTGGAGCTCCTAGCATTAGCCACTTATTATTTGCGGATGATTCACTGTTGCTAATGGAAGCAAATGGCAGCAATGCTCACGAGGTGAAACGCATCTTAAATATTTATGAGGCTTGTTCTGGCCAAATGATTAACAAGGACAAATCGACAATTCTCTACAGCAAGAACACAAATGACTGGATAAAGAATGACGTGAGACAAATACTGGATATTACAACAGAAGGATTATCCTCAAAACACTTGGGACTCCCAACCTATATTGGCAAATCAAAAAGGAAGAGCTTCGAGTATATAAAAGACAAAGTCTGGAAGAGAATATAGGGTTGGAAGGAGAAGATGTTATCAAAAGCTGGAAAGGAAATACTTATCAAAGCAGCAGCACAAGCAATCCCAGTATATGCAATGGCTTGTTTTGACATAACCAAGTCCTTGTGCGATGACTTGATCTCAATGATATGCCAGTTCTGGTGGAGTCAAGTGGATAAGCAAAGCAAAATGCATTGGATTTCTTGGGATAAGATGTCGAAACCAAAAAAGGATGGAGGGCTGGGTTTTAGGGACTTACATTCCTTTAATCTAGCTATGTTGGCTAGGAAGGCCTGGAGAATTATACAATACCCTTCATCACTATGTGCCAGAGTACTCTCAGCAAAATACTATCCAGGAAAATCAATTTTGGAAGCTACTACGAAGAATGGCATCTCTTATGCGTGGCGTAGCATTCTAAAAGGGGTGGAGTTATTGAAAAGGGGCATTATATGGCGAGTTGGAGATGGGGAGAGCATCAAGGTGTGGACTGATCCATGGATCCCAAGAGGAAGCACAAGAAGGGTCATATCATAGAGAGGAAACGGTCTTATAACTAAGGTGGTTGAACTGATTGATCCGAGCACAAACTCGTGGGACATGGAACTAGTCCAACAAACTTTTATGCCGGATGATGCAAATATTATCTTGCAGATCCCCATCCATGAACACTCCAGGGACTTTATAGCTTGGCACTTCGATAAAAAAGGTATATTTTTAGTGGAATCTGCCTACAAGGTGGCAATAGACACTAGATATCGTGAATCTTCGTCGGGACTGACATCTACCTCTAGTGCAGATGGAGAAAACAACAAATTTAACTGGAATAAAATATGGAATCTTCCCCTGTCAGGCAAAGTGCTGCATTTCCTATGGCGAATGACAACCTGCAGCCTTCCTCTACGAATGAAGCTACATCACAGAGGTATAGAAACAGACACCCGATGCCCTTTGTGCTTCAGATTTGATGAAGATGGAGGCCACTGTTTCCTTAAATGCAAAAGAGTAAAAGACATTTGGAGACATGTTAATCTTGAACATGTCAGGCTTCGGCTACTTCCATGCTCTGATTCACTTCAATTCATGGAAGAAATTTTTGCTCTAAATGAGGAAGATAAGTTAAAAACATGTCTTCTCCTATGGCTATGGTGGCACCAGAGAAATAAAGCTAATGCTAGTGATGCAACTAAATCAAATAAAGAGATTTCCTTCTTAATTAATTTATATTTAGCCAATGCCTTGAATGGTTTACAGGGAACCAAATGCACAGGACAAATCACTATCCCGAAATGGAATCCACCTCTAGCTGGTGTACTGAAGATAAACACAGATGGCGCTTTCCATGTGGAGAACTTAACAAGAGGTTGGGGTTTCACCATCAGAAATGAAGAAGGAATGCTAATTGCTGCTGGAGCAGGGAGCTTGGAGCGTGTTACAGATGCACTGCACTCAGAAGCTTTGGCGATGTTTCACGCTGTAAAGACAGCTATTCAGATGGGATGCCAGCGAGTTATAATTGAAACTGACTCCTTAATGTTGAAACAAGCTGTCACCTCTGATGCTTATGATTTCTCCCAACTAGGTGCTATCTTTAGAGACATTAAGTTTCAGTTTAGAGGTGGGTTCATGAATATTTGTGTTTAACACTGTCCAAGAATGTGTAATCAGGCTGCGCACGCTTTAGTTACGCATGGCACAATCATGAGTATAGGTACATGTGAAATTTGGCTTGGCCAGTTTTCAAGCTTTGTATCAGACTGTGTAGCCGGTGATCTTTCCAGCCAAACTATCTAATGGAATGCAGTTTTGTGTTCCTTTAAAAAAAATCACTTCGTGCCATATATTACCCCTAAAAAAAACCCACTTCGTGTCATTTTTTCTCCAAGTTAAAACAGCCCGTATAGTTCATCTAGATAGAACTCTCCTCTCATGGCGTGCAATCCCCACCAAGCTTCTCATCCCCATGCGTCAGTGGTGAGCATCGGGAAACTCGTAGATGGAGAGGGGGAATGCGTGATGCGCTGCTCAAACTTCTCATGTCCGGAGACTCGCGGCGGTAGCGGAGGTTCTGGATCTTGGTGGCGTGGCGGAGGAACTGAGGTAGCTCCCAGATGGGAGAACATCAGCAAGATGTGACCAACATCTGTTGGCGGCTGCTTAGTTGTTGCCCTCATTGCTGGTGATGTTGGACTCCTACCAAATGTAAGTGTTCTCTACAACCATATACGATTTGGTGAAGGGGAATAATCTAGATTTCAGAATAAGTTTTGTCATTTCATTGCTAAACAAAACTCATATACCAACTTCTGTAGTGGAGATCAGAGTAAAGCAAATATATGGATTTAGGGGGAAACACCTACTCTACATACGTCATCAATTGGGATTCAATACTTATTACATGCATGAATTTCTGATTCCTCCGCATCCAAGCAGTTAGCCACCAAGCGACCTGCAGAGAACACAATCGAACCCCAACTATTCGGGCCACTGCCTCTGAGCTCGCCACCCCTGTTTCAGCAATGTAAGAGGCATCTACATCAAGCTTCAGCCAACCAATCGCCGGTCTGTCATTTTTCCTCAGGCGTCTATATCCCGGCCCTGACAGGATAATGTACTCCATAGAGTTGATCTCAACCTAGCAAGCGATTCTCGCATCCATTTTTTGTTTGATATGATAGTAAAAAAGGAAGTTTAAATGCACATATGCTGAGTTGGGTAGCAAAAGCATCAGCCTCACGTGAGACATGCAGGTTAGTTTTTAAGTTCAGTAATTTTACCTGCGGCTAGTCTTCTTTTCTTGCCTAGCTTCTGAAATCTTGTTTTCTAAGGGTAGAGTTTTCAGGCCTGAATCAAGGTCTGTGCCACGTTTACAAATGTTGTAGGGTAGTACACGTATTTTTTTGTATGTGTTCTTTATTCCTGAATTACGACGAACTTTGGTGCCCACAGGAACCATAAACTGATAAAAGTCCATGCCTTTCAGAAAATTACACATGACATGCTTTTGATAGTTCTAATATTCACACCCTTATAATCTACTACCTCTGTACCAAAATATATGACGTTTTTGTAGTTCAATTTGAACTGGAAAAACGTCATATATTTTGGTACGGAGGGAGTAATAAGTATCTTTTATCCTGTCAAGTACTCTTACTATATCTTTGGTAATGTTTTTGGTGCTGAGTGCCTACATATATGGAGTAATTAAGAATAATTTTATTATACATCAATGAACAAATGCGAATCACTATTGAGTCGAGAACTATCAAACATAATGGTTTATAACTATCAAGAAGTTCCTATGTTTCGGCTATATCCAGATCTTTATATATTTTTGTGGCACTCATTTATTTTGCAAGTAAACCTATCTAATAAACAATGTATCTCTCTAATTATCTGTTTGTTTTTGTAATTGGACATATCATTGAATTTCTACACCATGGTCGAGGTCACAATAAGGACAGTTTAGTTGCCGATTACATCCTCGGTTAAAAGATAAGCTATCTTTCCCTGTAATGTGACTCTGATTTCATCAGAATTAAAGAGTGTAATTATAAAAGTTAGTGCTAACCACATGGCGGAGGTTCAGTTAAAATTTTGGACATGCGAATGCATGATGCACTTCCTCTCGTCTTCGAATCTCAGTCTCATGGATATATAAATCTTGTGGGTCCTTTACTTTTATTCTTTTTTCCACCGGCTTTACTTGAATAAGTAATATGATGGCATCTGTAAATTTGAATATTAAAAATATAACCATTAGAAATTTAATTAGTTGAAAGTCTTAATTACAACTATAAACATACCTGAGCATTGTATATCTGCTTCTGTCCATTCTTGTAGTGTGACCATGGTAGCAAACTCAAAGTAACAATTTGGAAAAACTCCCCGCGCTCTTTTCATCTCATTACCTTTGTATTGTATGCTAAAATACATTTTTTGCAAGTTGATCCTTTTGGTATGTGGTATGTCACTGTATTGCCTGCTATGGACATGTGCAGGTATACTTATTAATTTTGTGGTTATTTTGTACTTCCTCCATCCCAAAATAAGTGACTCGACTTTGTACTAAACCTAGTACAAAGTTGAGTCACTTATTATTGGATGGAGGGAGTAGTATTTATTCATTAGCACTTCCAATCAATTACCACAGCTACGTTTGTACAGTCGAGTAACAATGGGTTGCTAAGGGTGTCCGAGGATTTCTTATTCCTGTTGCAACGCGGGCATGTTTGCTCACTGGGCAATATTTCGTGATTTCCAGAACCTTAAAATTGTTGAATGCATAAATATATGTGCGCATTGGTCTTTGATATGAAATTGTCTATTAGATTCTTCTAGATTGTAGTGTGATTTGTCTGGCCATACCAAAAGAAACAATTAAACTTGGTAACAGTTGTTGAAAACACGGGATAATTTGCAGTTAAAAGAGCATAATTGTTCATCCATCGATATCATATCTAGGCTAATAAGCTCATCAGTTATTGGATTGAATACATTCTCATCACTTACACTTAAATGTTCCAGTTTTGTCTGCTTGTCATTAAGTCACTCAACTTCTTACACGCCATAGTATTTTGCCTTCAAATCAATAGAAACTTAGTTATCAATTGATAAAGTACATATGAAGATGTTATCCAGAATAAGTGAGTTTACTTACAAAACCTGATGATTCAGGTGAGAAGCAGTTGGGCATGACTTTGTTGGATGTCGAGTTTTATGCCGCGTGAAGTGGCTGACCTTGCTTCGTCAGACGTCGAGCTACACGACCCGTGGTGGTTTTACTGACTAATACTTACGGTGCGTCCTGCCGCGCTTCGTCTTACCGGCATACTTCGCTGTTCTTGGTGGCTTGTTTGAGTTGCCCTTTCCTGACTACTACTTCTTGGATGTCTACTTGTGTGGCTGGTCATCAAAAGTCGCTCTAGTTCTTGAAGGCCGTAGTATTTTTCCTTCAAATATATAGGAATTAGTTGTCAATTGATAAAGTACATATGAAGATGTTATCCAGAATAAGTGAATTTACTTACTAAACTTGATGATTCAGATCAGTAGCAGTTGGGCGTGACTTTGTTGGACGCCGATTAGCATGTTGCGTGAAACGGTTGATCCCTGCTTTCCTGAGCAATACTTGTGGGGCGTCGAGTCGTGCTTCGTCTTACCGACATACTTCCATGTTCTTTGTGGCTTGTTTGAGTTGCCCTTTTTTTTGACTTCTATTTCTTGGATGTCTGCTTGTGTGGCCGGCATGATTCGTTTATGTGGGTTTGCTTTGGTCGGGTTGCTCTTGACGACACCATGTACAGTTTTGACTCATCTATGCCTTATTTGCATCTGTCTGTTTTGGGTCTAAGCACGTGTATAAGCACGTGATGTGTGGTGATGTGGCCCCGTATCCTTGTCTGTTTGTGTTTCCATGCGTGTCCCGTTCGTGCTTGTGTCTAACCAACCGATGGAAAATTAGCTATATTTCCTTGTGCTCGGGTTGTGTCGGACAGAAAAGAGATGTGTTTTTTTTCATGGGAAAGATAAAAGAGATGTGTTGAAATTATATGTACGTGACATGTCAATATTTGTATGTAACATTTACATCTTTTAATGTCAGCCATTGATCTCTAAAATTAGGAACTAAGATAATTTAAATATATGTGGATGGACGTGGATGCATATTTGTCTCTTGTTTTAAGAGGTTTTTATTAATAGGGAGGCGTATGAGTTTTTAACATCAAAAGTATGTGAGTTGGTCCAAAGACGTCTTGAACTATTTGTACACTATATGTGTCAAACGTGTTTTCTTGTATGTCTCATTTTCTTATGCGTCTCCTTGTCCTATTTTTTTTTAGGGACTCCTTGTCCTATTCTTGATTGTGCTTCGCACCTTTCCATCATAATACATGTACATGAGTTCTAAAAAACAAAACATGTACTCCCTCCGTCCGAAAATACTTGTCATCAAAATGAATAAAAAAATATGTATCTAAAACTAAAATACATTTAGATACATCATTTTTTATCAATTTTGATGACAAGTATTTCCGGACGGAGGGAGTACGTGACAACTTCCCTATGTTTCAAAAAGAGTTGGACACAATATTTGTATGTAACATTTATATCTTTAAATCTTAGCCGTTAATCTCCAAAATTAATGGTTGATATTATTTAATATATGTGGATGAACGTGGTGTCTTATTTGTCTTTTGTCTTAATTATATAATAGATAGATGTGGCAGTCTCTAAAGCATAACCCCAAAATGATAGTGGTAGATTGGTAAGAGACATCATAGATCGCGCTATATCCAATAGAGTGCAATTACGATGTTCAGACACACCATTTCACTGAGGTGTTTCAGGCGGCGTGAGTTGTGAAGCAATTCCACATTTCTTTAAGTGTGTGTCAAACTCGTGACCCAAGTATTCTTCTCCACGATCTGATCGTAGGAACTTTATTTTCCTGTCAGGTTGATTCTCTACCCCGTTTTGAAATTCCTTGAACTTTTTAAAGGTCTCAGACTTATGTTTCATTAAGTAGACATACCCATCTACTTAAGTCATCAGTGAGGGTGAGGGCATAATGATAGCCACCGCGAGTCTCAACGCTCATTGGACCACACACATCAGTATGTATTATTTTTAACAAGTTGGTTGCTCGCTCCATTGTTTCGGAGAACAGAGTCTTGGTCATCTTGCCCATGAGGCATAGTTCGCACGTGTCAAATGATTCATAATCAAGAGACTCCAAAAGTTCATCTGCATGGAGCTTCTTCATGCGTTTGACACCAATGTGACCAAGGCAGCAGTGCCACAAGTATGTGGGACTATCATTATCAACCTTACATTTTTTAATATTCACACTATGAATATGTGTAACATCATGCTCGAGATTTAATAAAAATAAACCATTAACCAGCGGGGCATGACCATAAAACATATCTCTCATATAAATAGAACAACCATTATTCTTGAATTTAAATGAGTAGCCATATCGCATCAAACGAGATCCGGATACAATGTTCATGCTCAAAACTGGTACTAAATAATAATTATTGAGGTTTAAAACTAATCCTGAAGGTAGATGTAGAGGTAGCATGCCGACGGTGATCACATCGATCTTGGAACCATTCCCGACGCGCATCGTCACCTCATCCTTTGCTAGTCTCCGCTTATTCCGCAGCTCCTGTTTTGAGTTATAAATGTGAGCAACTGCACCGGTATCAAATACGCAGGAGCTACTACGAGCGCTGGTAAGGTACACATCAATAACATGTATATCATATATACCTTTGTTGTTGCTGGCCTTCTTATCCGCTAAGTACTTGGGGCAGTTCCGCTTCCAGTGACCATTTCCCTTACAATAAAAGCACTCAGTCTCAGGCTTGGGTCCATTCTTTGGATTCTTCCCAGCAACTGATTTACCGGGTGCGGCAACTCCCTTGCTGTCCTTCTTGAAGTTCTTCTTTCCCTTGCCTTTCTTGAAACTAGTGGTCTTATTCACCATCAACACTTGATGTTCCTTTTTGATCTCCACCTCCACTGATTTCAACATCAAATATAACTCAGGAATGGGCTTCTCCATCCCTTGCATATTGTAGTTCATCACAAAGCTCTTGTAGCTAGGTGGAAGCGACTGGAGGATTCTGTCAATGACCAAGTCATTTGGAAGATTAACTCCCAACTGAGACAAGTGGTTGTGCAACCCAGACATTTTGAGTATATGCTCGCTGACAGAACTGTTTTCCTCCATCTTACAACTGTAGAACTTGTCGGAGACTTCATATCTCTCGACCCGGGAATGAGCTTGGAAAACCATTTTCGGCTCTTGGAACATCTCATATGATTCGTGTTGCTCAAAACGCTTTTGGAGCCCCGATTCTAAGTTGTGAAGCATGCCACACTGAACCAGGGAGTAATCATCACTATGCGACTGCCAGGCGTTCATAATGTCTTGAATTGCTGGGAAAATGGGTGCGTCACCTAGAGGTGCTTCAAGGACATATGCTTTCTTGGTAGCTATGAGGATGATCCTCAAGTTACGGACCCAGTTCGTATAGTTGTTTCCATCGTCTTTTAGCTTGGTTTTCTCTAGGAACGCATTGAAGTTGAGGGCAAAAATAGCGTCGGCCATTGGATCTAGAGGATAGATTGTAAAGACAATTTTAGACTAAGTCCATGATAATTAAGTTCGTCTAATCAAATTATTTAATGAACTCCCACTCATATAGAAATCCTTCTAGTCATCTAATTGATACATGATCCGAATTGACTAGGTCATGTCCGATCATCACGTGAGACGGAGTAGTCATCAACGGTGAACATCTCCATGTTGATCGCATCTATCATACGACTCATGTTCGACCTTTTGGTCTCTTGTGTTCCGAGGCCATGTCTGTACATGTTAGGCTCGTCAAGTCAACCTAAGTGTTTCGCATGTGTAAATCTGGCTTACACCCGTTGTATGCGAAGCTAGAATCTATCACACCTGATCATCACGTGATGCTTTGAATCAATGAACCTTAGCAACGGTGCACAGTTAGGGGGAACACATTTCTTGAAATTTTAGTGAGGGATCATCTTATTTATGCTACCGTCGTTCTAAGCAAATAAGATGTAAACATGACAAACATCACATCAAATCATAAAGTGACATGATATGGCCAATATCATCTTCCGCTTTTTGATCTCCATCTTCAAGGCGCGACATGATCACCATCGTCACTGGCATGACACCATGATCTCCATCATTGTGTCTTCATTAAGTTGTCTCGCCAACTATTACTTTTACTACTATGGCTAACGGTTAGCAATAAAGTAAAGTAATTACATGGCGCTTATATTGACTCGCAGGTCATACAATAAATTAAGACAACTCCTATGGCTCCTGCCGGTTGTCATACTCATCGACATGCAAGTCGTGATTCCTATTACAAGAACATGATCAATCTTATACATCACATATATAATTCATCACATCCTTTTGGCCATATCACATCACATAGCATACCCTGCAAAAACAAGTTAGACGCCATCTAATTGTTGTTGCATGTTTTACGTGGCTGATATGGGTTTCTAGCAAGAACGTTTCTTACCTATGAAAAAGCCACAACAGTGATATGCCAATTGCTATTTACCCTTCATAAGGACCCTCTTCATCGAATCCAATCCGACTAAACTGGGAGAGACAGACACCTGCTAGCCACCTTATGCAACAAGTGCATGTCAGTCGGTGGAACCTGTCTCATGTAAGCGTACGTGTAAGGTCGGTCCGGGCCGCTTCATCCCACAATGCCGCTGAATCAAAATAAGACTAGTAACGGTAAGCAAATTGACAAAATCATCGCCCACAACTACTTGTGTTCTACTCGTGCATAGAATCAACGCATAGACCTAGCTCATGATGCCACTGTTGGGGAACGTAGTAATAATTCAAAAAACTTCCTACGTGGCACCAAGATCAATCTAGAAGATGCTAGCACCGAGAGAGAGGGAGTGCATCTTCATACCATTGAAGATCGCTAAGCAGAAGCATTACAAGAACGCAGATGATGGAGTCATACTCGCGGCCATTCAAATCGCGGAAGATTCGATCCAAGCGCCGAACGGATGGCGCCTTCGCGTTCAACACACGTACAGCCCGGGGACGTCTCCTCCTTTTATATCCAGAAAGGGAAGAGGAGAAGTTGAGGGAGAACTCTGGCAACACGACAGCGTGGTGGTGTGGAGCTCGTGGTTCTCTAGCAGGGCTTCTCCAAGCACTACGGAGGAGGAGGAGGTGTAGGAGGGGGGAGGGCTGCGCCAGGGTTAAGGGTACGACTGTCCTCCCACCCCCTTTATATTTATAGGGTGAAGGGGAGAGGGGGCCGGGGCCCCTGATGCATCTAGAGGGGGGACGGCAGCCAGGGGGGACTTGCCTTCCAAGCAAGGTGGGAGGCACCCCCACCACCTAGGGTTTTCAACCCTAGGCACCTTGGGCCCTTGGGGGGCGCACCAGCCCACTAGGGGGCTGGTTCCCACCCATATTCAACCCACTTGATCCCCAGGGTAGGTGGCCCCACCCGATGGACCCCCGGACACCTTTCGGTGGTCCTGGTACAATACCAATAACCCCCGAAACCTTTCCAATGACTAAAACTGGACTTCCCATATATAAATCTTCACCTCCGGACTATTCCTAAACTCCTCGTGACGTTCGGGATCTCATCCGAGACTCCGAACAACTTACAGTAACCACATACAATTTCCCATTACAACTCTAGTGTCGCCGAACCTTAAGTGTGTAGACCCTACGGGTTCGGGAACCATGCAGACATGACCGAGAAATCTCTCCGGCCAATAACTAATAGAGGGATCTAGATACCCATATTGGCTCCCACATGTTCCATGATGATCTCATCGGATGAACCACGATGTCGAGGATTCAATCAATCCCATATACAATTCCCTTTGTCCATCGGTATGTTGCCCAAGATTCGATCGTCTGTATCCCCGTACCTCGTTCAATCTCATTGTTGGCAAGTATCTTTACTCATTCCCCCGTGGCTAACTCCTTAGTCACACTGAGCTCATTATGATGATGCATTACCGAGTGGGCCCAGAGATACCTCTCCGTCATATGGAGTGACAAATCCCAGTCTCAATTCGTGCCAACCCAACAGACACTTTCGGAGATACCTGTAGTGCACCTTTATAGTCACCCAGTTACATTGTGGCATTTGATACACCCAAAGCATTCCTACGGTATCTGGGAGTTGCACAATCTCATGGTCTAAGGAAAGATACTTGACATTAGAAAAGCTCTAGCACACGAACTACACGATCTTGTGCTATGCTTAGTATTGGGTCTTGTCCATCACATCATTCTCCTAATGATGTGATCTCATTATCAATGGAATCCAATGTCCATGGTCAGGAAACCATAACCATCTATTGATCAACGAGCTAGTCAACTAGAGGCTCACTAGGGACACGTTGTGGTCTATGCATTCACACATGTATTACGGTCTCCGGTTAATACAAGTATAGCATGAACAATAGATAATTATCATGAACAAGGAAATATAATAATAACCATTTTATTATTGCCTCTAGGGCATATTTCCAACATACACATGGTTTGAACTTGTGGATGATTATACAAAAAAATTATGTCGGATTGAATTTTGCTTCTAGAAATCTTTTAGATTCTGCCGCAGGGGGCACTTTTATGGAAATTACTTTAGGAGAGGGCTACTAAGCTCCTAGATAATATCATGGTTAATTATTCTCAATGGCACACCGAATGATCTACTAGTAAAAGGGTTCATGCGATTGAAGAGATTAATGTTTTGAGTGGAAAGATGGATGAACTTACGAAATTATTTGCTAATAAAAGTGTTTCTTCTGATCCTAATGATATGCCGTTGTCCACTTTGATTGAGAATAATAATGAATCTATGGATGTGAATTTTCTTGGTAGGAACAATTTTGGTAACAACGCGTATAGAGGCAATTTTAATCCTAGGCCGCTTCCTAGTAATTCCTCTAATAATTATGGTAATTCCTACATCAATTCTTATGGAAATTTTAATAAGATGCCCTCTAATTTTGATAATAGTGTTAAAGAATTTATGAGTTTGCAAAAGAATTTAATGCTTTGGTTGAAGAAAAATTCCTCAAGATTGATGATTTGGCTAGGAATGCGGATAGAATTTCTCTTGATGTTGATTATTTGAAACTTAGATCTATTCCACCTAAGCATGATATCAATGAGTCTCTCAAAGCCATGAGAATTTCCATTGATGAGTGCAAGGAAAGAACCGCTAAGATGCGTGCTAAAAACGATTGGTTTGTAAAAGAGTGTTCTTCTAGTTTTCATGATAATAATGATGAAGATCTAAAAGTGATTGATGTGACTCCTATTGATTCTTTGTTTTCCAATATTAATCTTGATAAAGGTGGGACTGGAGATGAGTCAACTTTAGTTAAAAGGTGTCCCAATAATTCAGTGATAAAAGTGGGATTGAAGAGGTCAAGACTTTAAGTAGCAATGAACCCACTCTTTTGGATTTCAAGGAACTTAATTATAATCATTGTTCTTTAATGTATTGTATTTCCTTGTTGCAATCCGTGTTGAATTCTCCTCATGCTTATAATCAAAACAAAGCTTTCACTAAACATATCATTGATGCCATGTGATACGTCTCCAACGTATCTATAATTTTTAATTGTTCCATGCTATTATATTATCTGTTTTGGATGTTTAATGGGCCTTAATATGCTATTTTATATTATTTTTGGGACTAACCTATTAACCGAGGGCCCAATGCCAATTTCTGTTTTTTTGCCTATTTTAGAGTTTTGCAGAAAAGGAATACCAAACGGAGTCCAAACGGAATGAAACCTTCGCGATGATCTTTCTTGGACCGAAAGAACACTAGAAGACTTGGAGATGAAGTTGGAGACGCAACAAGGAAGCCACGAGGCAAGAGGGCGCGCCTAGGGGGGTAGGCACGCTCCCCCACCCTCATGGGCCCCTCGTGGTTCCCCTGACCTAGTTCCTTCACCTATATATACTCTTATACCCTAAAAACATCAGAGGGAGCCACGAAACCACTTTTCCACTGCCGCAACCTTCTGTACCCGTGAGATCCCATCTTGGGGCCTTTTCCGGCATCCTGTCGGAGGGGGATTCGGTCATGGAGGGCTTCTACATCAACACCATTACCTCTCAGATGAAGCGTGAGTAGTTTACCACAGACCTTCGGGTCCATAGTTAATAGCTAGATGGCTTCTTCTCTCTCTTTGATTCTCAATACTATGTTCTCGTTGATGTTCTTGGAGATCTATTCGATGTAATACTCTTTTGCGGTGTGTTTGCCGAGATCCGATGAATTGTGGATTTATGATCAAGATTATCTATGAATATTATTTGGTTCTTCTCTGAATTCTTATATGCATGATTTTATATCTTTGCAAGTCCCTTCGAATTATTGGTTTAGTTTGGCCTACTATATTGATCTTTCTTGCAATGGGAGAAGTGCTTAGCTTTGGGTTCAATCTTGTGGTGTCCTTTCCCAGTGACAGTAGGGGCAGCAAGGCATGTATTGTATTGCTGCCATCGAGGATAACAAGATGGGGTTTTCATCATATTGCTTGAGTTAATTCCTCTACATCATGTCATCTTGCTTAATGCATTACTCCATTCTTTATGAACTTAATACTCTAGATGCATGCTGGATAGCGGTTGATGTGTGGAGTAATAGTAGTAGATGCAGACAGGAGTCGATCTACTTGACACAGACGTGATTCCCATGTTCATGATCATTGCCTTAGATGTCATCGTAATTATGCGCTCTTCTATCAATTGCTCGATAGTAATTTGTTCACCCACCATATTATATGCTATCTTGAGAGAAGTCACTAGTGAAACCTATGGCCCTCGGGTCTCTTTTCCATATTATTGAATCTCGTTTACATCTTGCTAGTTTCCGATCTACTATTTTGCAATCTTTACTTTCCAATCTATAAACCAAAAATACCAAAAATATTTACTTTACCATTTATCTATCTCTATCATATCTCACTTTTGCGAGTGACCGTGAAGGGATTGACAACCTCTTTATTGCATTGGTTGCAAGTTGTTGATTGTTTGTGCAGGTATTCGGTGACTTGTGCGTTGTCTCCTACTGGATTGATACCTTGGTTCTCAAAACTGAGGGAAATACTTAAGCTACTTTGCTGCATCACCCTTTCCTCTTCAAGGGAAAACCAATGCAAGGTCAAGAGGTAGCAACATGATGCATTCTTTTGAAGAAAAGCTTGAATTAGAGGTTTCTATCCCTAGAAACTTTATGATGAGTGGGAACCTACTATTAAGATTAAGATTAAAGATTATGAATGCCATGCTTTGTGTGATTTGGGTGCTAGTGTTTCCACGATTCCAAAAACTTTGTGTGATGTGTTAGGGTTTCTTGAATTTTATGATTGTCCTTTAAATTTGCATCTTGTGGATTCCACTATTAAGAAACCTATGAGAAAGATTAATGATGTTCTTATTGTTGCAAATAGGAATTATGTGCCCGTAGATTTCATTGTTCTTGATATAGATTGCAATCCTACATGTCCTATTATTCTTGGTAGACCTTTCCTTAGAACGATTGGTGCAATTATTGATATGAAAGAAGAAAATATTAGAGTCCAATTTCCATTAAGTAAAGGAATGGAACACTTTCCTAGGAAGAAAATTAAATTTCCATATGAATCTATTATGAGAGCCACTTATGGATTGCATACCAAAGATGAATTGTGGATCGCCGAGTGACCAAGTTTGTGAAGGTTCGGTAGTCACCTGAAGACTTACCAGGAGTGATTGGGCGAGGTCTGTGTGACTTTAGCTCAAGGAGAATACGATGAGGACTATGTGTCTGGGACTGGGTGTCCTCGAGTTTAAATACTCAGCCACTCCAACCAGATGTACAACTGAGACAGCAGTTGGAACTGGTCTACCAAATCATTGTCTTCACCGAGCTTCCTGGTTCTATTTCCTCAACTCTTTCATTTCCTCATTTCTGTTGCTGTGTGCTTGTTCATATCTGTTTGAAGACTTTGACTGAAGACTTTCTCAATTTCCTCAGTTCAATTTCTTCAGTCTGTCCGTATTCATCTTGTGTTATCCTATGCTTACGCTTTCTATACTCTGTGCTTGTCTTCATTTCATCATGATGAGTATGCATGTGTTCTGCTATGTTTACTTTTGAGTACTTATTCCGCTGCAAGTAGTTCTTCATTTAGGAATTTCCTCACCAGCAAATTCCTTAGTGAAGAATTCACAAAAATCGCCTATTCACCTCCCCTCTAGTCGATATAACGCACTTTCAATTGGTATCAGAGCAAGATACTCCCTTGTTCTGTGTGATTTTGGTTTAACTGCCTGGAGTTTTAGTTATGTCGACTGCAGGTATGATCAAGGTCTCTATTGGGTGTCCTACCTTCGATGTAACGGACTACCCCTACTAGAAGAATAAGATGTGAATGCATCTTTAGGCAATTGATAACGATCTCTGGTATTTTGTGGAAAATGGTGTTCCCTCAGTCACACCTTCCCTAAATGCTGCTGATGTGAAGAGATTCAAGCAACTCGATTCTTGAGCGAAGAACATCGTATGTGGCCATCTGAGCAAAGGGCAATATGGTAGAGTGAGTGCTTTGGAAATTGCTAAGCTTATCTGGGATAGGCTCTCCAAAGTAAATGAAGGAGTCTCAACTCAACGTGACTGTCGTGTTGACGTTCTTCACAATCTCTTCAACCGCTTCAAAAGACTCGACAATGAAAATGTTCAGCAAACCTTCGATTGCCTCACTGATATCTCAAATGAGCTTCAAGCGATTGGCGCCACTGACATCACCGACCATGAGGTGGTGAAGAAATTGTTGAGATCGCTCGATTCTTCATTTGACACTCTGGCACTGATGATTCAAGAGTGTGCTGATTACAAGTCACTTGATCCCATTGATATCCTTGATAGGCTAAACACTCATGAGTTCCACCTTGTTGAGAAGAGAGATCTCTATGGTTCGAGCTATGGCAAACCACGTACTCTGAAGGCCAAGGCAGTCTCTGAGTCTGAAGAAGAGGAATCCACCAGCAGCCTTGGTGATCCTGAAGAACTAAGCCAGGAACTAGCACTGCTCGTGAAGAAATTTCAGAAATTCTCAAGACGTGGTCGCTTTGGAAAATCCTCAAGGAGCAATGATTCCTCATCCAATGACTACAAGAAGAGGCTATGCCACAAATGCAAGAAACCTGATCACTACATTCAAGATTGTCCTCAGTGGGGTAAGGAATTGAAGAAGAAATACAAGGATTACAGTTCTGATGATGCCAAGAAGAAGAAGAAATCTTCAAAGTCTTCATCATCAAAATCCTGGAAGTCTTCATCTCACAAGAAGAGCAGCTCCAAGAAGGCTCGGGCATTCATTGGCAAGGAAATGGACTCTGAGGCTGAATCCGAGGAACATGAGGACGAGGAGGCATCTAAGGAGTCCGAGTCTGGTGTGGTGAGCCTAGCTCTCGCTACTGCATTCGTCAGCAAGTCTATCTTCAACTCTGAAGAAAATGGCTTCACCAACAAGACTGATGAAGGCAATGATGACTATGCTCCCACCTATTGCTTCATGGCAAATGGTGTCAAGGTAACTAAATATGCCTCCTTTGAATCTAGTAAGGATGAATCTGATGAAAATCTTAAGCCCAGCTACTCTAAACTTGCTAAGATTGATGTGAAACAACAAAAGGCTTTTGAAACGGTTCAAAACATGCTAGATAAAAGTGATGATATGTTGGGTGAAGTAATGGACCGCACTAAAACCTTGACTGATAATCTTCAGAGACTTCAGTCCAAGTTTGACAACCTTCAAGGTCATCATAACACTCTCTTATCTGATCACGAGAAGCTTTCTTATGAATTTCTTCAAAGAAAGCAAGATCTTGAGAAGCTAAGAGTGAGTTATGAAGATCTTCAGAAGGAGCGCGATTCATTACTTGCTCAACAAATCAGCGCTACTCAAGAAGAATTTGTCCCTCCATGTCTGAAGTGCATTGAACGTGAATCTGCTAATTCATCACCTGAATGCTCAAATGCTTCTAATGTTATAAATTCTTCACCTGTCTCTGCTATCACTAATTCCTCATCTGAGGACATTGCAAGTACCACTAATGATGCAGGGCTGAAGGAATTGTACACAACAGGCATGTACAAAAGCCTCAAAGGGCATCAGATTCTTTGTGATGTGCTTAAAAAGCAGATCCTCAACAGGAACCCTAGGAAAGAGGGTATTGCCTTTGAGAGGAAACTCAATGCTGATGGAACATATTGGAAGCCTGAGCAGTACCCCAAAACCTCATGGGTTGTTGCAAAGGGACCTCCAGTTGATCCATCCAATCTATCTGGCTTTACATGTGAATCTCCTCATTCTTCTGATGAGTCATTTGACTCCAACTATAAACTATTCAAAAATCAGAATGGTGAAGTATTTGCTAGATATGTTGGCACTAACTGCAGGAACGGTTCCCCTATGAAGAAAATCTGGGTTCCCAAAAGTTTCCTTGAAAGTCTTCAGGTGAATGTCCTCATGACACCACCTATGAAGAATAGGAACTCCAGATCAAATTCTTCATACTGACCAAATTCTTCATATGGATCAAATTCCTCAACAGGATCAAAATCCTCACATGATCATCATCGTGCTAACCCCTCTGTTTTGCAGGGTAGATCTAAGATATGAGCATTATTCTTCAAATCATTATGTTCATAAGTCCTCGAAGAATTTCTCTGCTTATTGATATGCTTACCCTAACCCCTCTCATGTGAAACGAAGCGGACTGACTTCTATGCCACCTTTCTCATATGGTGCTCGCAGAGTGATGAATTCTTTGCCACCCCTTCAGATGTGGGTGGTGAAGAAAAAGAACTAATCTCTTATGCAGGGTCAGGTCTCCAGACGTGCTCAAAACGTCTGAAGAATTTGCTGGAGACCTGAACAATGCCTGAAAGGACACAAGCTAATCATGAAGAAATGAATTTTCATTTCTCACGTCCTCATACTGATTTATCCGTGCTATTGGTTGATGAAATTGACCTGATGATATTGATGTCATATTCTTCACTGATGAAGTATATGAGTTCGTAAGTTGCACTAATTCATCTGCAGGATGATCAACCCAAAGCCAATGAGTGGGTCCTCGATAGTGGATGTACGAATCACATGACTAGTGACAAGAATCTACTGATGGATGCTCCCTTATCACTGTCACATATGAAGCATATCATCTTCGCTGATAAAGGAAAAAGTCAGGTATTGGGTCTAGGTAAGGTTGCGATCTTAAAGGATCGACACATGGACAAAGTCATGCTTGTCGAGTCCTTAGGATACAACCTCATGTTTGTCTCAATGCTTTTTGATCTCAATATGGTTGTTGTCTTTGGAAAATATCGTTGTGTTGTGATCATGGAAGCTGACCATTCCAAAGTCTTCGAAGGCTTTAGGAGAGGAGACTTGTATATCGTTGATTTCTCTATAGGACCACAACCAGCCGTATGCTTACTGGCAAAAGCCTCAGAAGGCTAGCTATGGCATCGACGACTTGGCCATGCTGGCATGAGGAATCTGCACACGCTTGCGAAGAAGAAGCATGTCATTGGCATGGAAAATGTCAAATTCCTCAAGGATCACTTATGTGGAGCTTGTGAAGCTAGAAAGGTGACAAAGGCCAAGCATCCAGAGAAGACTATCATGACTACCACTCGACCATTTGAATTGCTTCACATGGATCTCTTTGGTCCTAATCATTATTCTGCAGTTTCAAATGATGCATCTCTATATGGCTTTGTTATTGTTGATGATTATTCTCGTTACACATGGGTGCACATTGTCACTTACAAACATGAGGTGCAGGAAGTCTTCAAACAATTTTCCTCGAGGGCTTCAACCAACTTTGGTGTGAAGATCAAGCACATCAGAAGTGACAATGGGACCGAGTTCAAGAATTCTGGCCTTGATGACTATCTTGATGAACTTGGTATTACTCATGAGTTATCTGCTCCTTATACTCCTTAGCAGAATGGCGTCGTGGAACGCAAGAACAGAACTCTTACTGAGATGGCTCGCACTATGCTTGATGAATACAAGACGCCTCGTCATTTCTAGATTGAGGCAATTGATACTACGTGCCAAATCATCAACAGAGTATATCTTCACAAATTCTTCAAGAAGACTGCCTATGAACTCCTCACTGACAAGAAACCCAATGTGAGTTATTTCAAAGTCTTTGGTGCTAAATGTTGGATTAGAGATCCTCATCACACTTCAAAATTCCCACCGAAAGCACATGAAGGTTTTATGCTTGGTTATGGAAAGGACCCGCACACCTACAGAGTCTTCAATAGCGTTCTTCACAAAGTTGTTGAAACTGTAGATGTGCGGCTCGATGAAACTAATGGCTCGTAAAGAGAGCACCTACCTTCTGTGTTAGATGAATCAGCACCTGAGGATTCTATCAAGTTCAAGGTATTGAGGATGTCATTCCTACCGAAGAATCTGCTGAAGAATTCATTCCAGATCGTGATGAATGCCGAGCTGGCGCTCCTGAAGAAAATGGTGCTGAAGAAAATGCTCCTGAAGGGAATGTGGATCAAATTCCTCAAAGACAACCCACGCATCCTTGCATTGCTAACAAAGTGCAAATCGAGAAGAACATTGATGACATTAAAGCACCAGGTCCTCTCACACGCTCAAAATCTTCACATTTATCTAACTTTTGTGGGAACTTTGCTTTTGTCTCTATCTCAGAGCCCACTAAGGTAGATGAAACATTTCTGGAACCTGAGTGGATCCAGGCTATGCAAGAAGAATTACATCAGTTCGAGCTCAACAACGTCTGGGAACTGGTCAAACATCCAGATCCTCGCAAGCACAGCATCATTGGCACAAAATGGATCTACCGCAACAAGCAAGATGAAAATGGCCTTGTGGTGAGGAATAAGGCACGGCTTGTAGCTCAAGGCTACACATAGGTTGAAGGAATTGATTTCGATGAAACTTTTGCACCCGTTGCTAGACTTGAGGCTATTCGCATATTACTTGCTTTTGCTAACCATCATAATATCACCTTATATCAAATGGATGTGAAAAGTGCATTCCTCAATGGTAAGCTTGAGGAAAAAGTATATGTTGCTCAACCCCCAGGTTTTGAAGATCCAAAGAATCCTGACAAAGTCTTCAGACTCAACAAGGCCCTGTATGGCCTCAAGCAAGCCCCTCGGGCGTGGTATGATACTTTGAAGGAATTCCTCATGAAGAAAGGCTTCAAACCCAGTTCACTCGATCCAACTCTTTTCACTAAATCTTATGATGATGAATTGTTTGTGTGCCAAATATATGTTGATGATATTATCTTTGGCTGTACTGATCAACGTTATAGTGATGAATTTGCCTATATGATGAGTGAAGAATATCAAATGTCTATGATGGGAGAATTGAAATTCTTTTTAGGTCTTCAAATTCGTCAACAACGCAATGCCATATTCATATCTCAGGAGAAATACCTCAAAGATGTATTAAGGAAATTCGGCATGCAAGACTGCAAAGGGGTCAAAATTCCAATGCCCACAAATGGCCATCTATGCATTGATGAAAATGGTAAAGACTTCGATCAAAAGGTATACCGCTCCATGATTGGCTCTCCATTGTATCTATGTGCATCTAGGCCGGATATTATGCTTAGTGTTTGCATTTGTGCCCGATTTCAAGCTACACCGAAGGAATCACACCATAAGGCTGTGAAGCATATTCTTCGATATCTAGCTCACACACCAACACTTGGATTATGGTATCCCAAGGGCTCTTCATTTGATCTCATTGGATATTCAGACTCTGACTATGCTGGCGATCGCGTGGACCGCAAGTCAACGTCAGGCACATGCCATTTCCTCGGACGATCTTTGGTCTATTGGTACTCGAAGAAACAGAACCGTGTATCACTCTCCACTGCAGAAGCTGAGTACATTGTTGTTGGTTCTTGTTGTGCTCAATTACTATGGAGGAAGCAAACACTCAAGGACTATGGCATCAACGTGAAGAATGTGCCTCTCTACTGCGACAATGAGAGTGCTATCAAGATTGCTCATAACCCAGTTCAGCACTCGAAGACAAAGCACATCTAGATTCGTCATCATTTTCTTCGTGATCATGTGTTGAAGAGCGACATCTCCATCGACCATGCAAGCATTGAAGATCGGCTGGCCGATAATATTCACTAAGCCCTTGGATGAGAAGAGATTTAACAAGTTGCGGTGTGAGCTAAATATCCTAAAATCTTCGAATGTTCTCTGAAATGGACACACATCCTAACACTTAGGCTGACTTGATGACTTAGATGCGCAACACACGAAGTAACGTTTTTCTTCAATCAATGAAGACTAACCCTCTAAGTGTGAAGAAATTAATGAAGAAGTTGATTCTCAGAGCCCTACGACAATTGTACGCGGTGTCTGAAATCAGCTTTCTTATACGATGGGTCACACCACCAACCAAAGTTGAAAATCTTCAATTTGAGTTTTTCTTCGTTTTGAAATTCCTCAGTTTTTCGAATTCTTCAACTTTGCATTGTCTTCACTCTTTCCGGTGTTGTTCTTCATTTGAAAATTTATGTATGAGTTTTATGTCCTCTACAACATTCACTTATTGCTAATTCTTCAAGCTGATGTTTCTGCTAAGTGAATGTGATCGGACCCTTTCCCCTCTATGCTAAACTCAACCAAGTCTGTTCATAAATTCTTCATGTGTGTTCTATTTGAAACTCATTCAAAATCTTCACTGTGTCCTTGACAGCTGAAGAAATTGCGAATGGAAATTTTAATATATCTGATCTGAATTTTCGGCTTTGCCGCTCAAACCGTTCCGCATCCCACGACAATACTTATCTATTCACCCATGATCCTACATGATCGCCACCTCACAGTACGTGGGTGACACATGTCAAGCGAATGAGAAGGGCCAGGGGCCCATTCGTCCAAAATATTCGGGCATACAGTTTTTCACTTCCACTATAAATACCCCTGCTTCTTCTTCACTTTGTTTTTACTCCGCTCGATCTCAACTCCCGTTCGAGCTTCCCAAACCCTAGCGCCGCCGCTACTTCATCGTCACCGGTGAGGAAGAGCTTCACTGCCTCGACCTCGTCGCCGTCGTACTCGCGCTGGTTGCGGATTTCTTCACTCCGCCACCGCAGTAGCTGTCTTCCTCTGCCAAGTTAGGGCATGGAAGATCTGAACTGACTAACTTCACATCTACACTTCTCAGTTCATCATGTTCTTCATCTCGGGTAATTAAAATTTACTTTTACTACCCTCTTTTGATTCTTTTGTTTTCTTGAAAATCTTCAAAGGTGTTTATTCTTCAAATCTTCACACACATGAACACCTCACATGTCATCGGCTCTTGATTCGTTTCTCTAAGCAATGTTTTTCTTCAAGATTCCTCAATTGTATGGATTTTCGATCTATACAACTCTGGAACCTAAGACAAAGAACACTTAGTAAAATTCCTCAAGACTCATCTGGTCAAATTCCTCAAACCTATTCATTTTTTGAAAATCCTTCTAAGAACGCATATGACCTCTCCAAATTCGTCACAACTATACTCTGTTCACAGGTACAAATGTCTGCTGCTGAATCACTAGGTTCTCATCAACTTAACTCACTTGCAGCATTCCTCGAAGAAAAGTTGCACATCTCTTCAGAAACCTCAGTTGTTCATATTCCTCAGCTGAAGAAAATGGCTGATAAGAAGCCACGGAAGGGAGGAAAGAGGCCTGAGGCCAACACTGCATTTGAAATCCCTGAGGACATTTATGCTGGATACTGCACTCCTGATGAGGCCAAGTTTGGCAAGAAGGACAAGAATCAGCGCAAGGTGCACATACAACGGATAGAGAGGAGATGGGCACGAGAATGGAGGGAGTACAGGTATGTTACTCCCAAGTATATGAAGAAATTCACGCTCAACCCTCCATGCTCAAGACCTCCATTGGCACCAGGCCAAGTGGCAGATCCCACCAGCCTCAAGCACGGTGAGGACTATGCTAATGAATGGGCAAAGCGCTAGGCCAAACTGGCCAAACAAGCAAAGGAAGCAGTGAGGAAATTCAATGAAGACTCTGCTGCTGCTACTACCACTGCTGAGGCCTCTACTAGTAAGCCTAGAAAGACAATGCCCAAGAAGCCTGCACATAAGTCAAGTGCTTCTTCCTCAATGCCCTCACGGCCAAGCTCCTCAACAATGCTCTCAAGGCCAGATTCTTCAATGCCCTCACGGCAAATTCCGCAGACTGCTCCTCCTCCCACAAAGTCCTCAGCTCCTCCGACAAAGTCTTCAACAGCTTCGACCAAATCCTTGGCACCTGTGCATCTCGCCACATGCCAAAGGACAACTGGCATCTCAATTGCCTCTGGAGCATCTGCAAGTTCCTCTATTGCACAAAAGTCTTCGACTGGCCCCTCTCTATTGAAGAAAAAGGCCACTGCTGGATGAGGCCTTCAACTAAGTCATCACAAGAAGCAGGTCGCCTTCCAAGTCCCCTCTGATGACGATGAGGCTGATGATGAAGAACTTACCGAAATCATCAGAGACAGGCAAGCCAGGGCCGCTAGAGCCAAAGGCAGCAACGTGCCACTGCTGTTGGATCCAAAGTTAATCCTCGATTTCATTGACCTATGGCACAAGGACCCTAACACGCCTTTGCCGGAGATGAATCTCACTCCTGGTCAAAGTCGTGTTCTTACTGCCTTCATTGAGGAAGAGAAGTGGAAATATGAAGAAGGCAGAAGACTAAAGAAAGCGCGGTACAAGAAACAGCGCTACCTCAAGGACAATGTCCTCACTCTTACCCCTGAACAACTCATTGCTTTGCAAACTGAAATCAAGCAACTGAGTGATGACTTTGATTGCTACTATGCTGATTGGAAGGGAGCAAAGGTTCGGTTCGTTAATTTGACCAAGAAACTCACTTCAACTGCTGCTGCACCTGTGCACGTTGAAGTTCCTCAGACTGAAGCATCTGCTCAGCCTACTGAAGAACATGCCAGCACCGCGGATGTCAGTCAGGCTGCTGAAGAAAAATGAGAGTACCAGGGCTGATGACTGCATTCCAGCCACTGAAGAAATTGCCAGGGCATCCACTAGCGGTGCGCCTGAAGAAAATGAAGAAGTTAGGGTAACTGCATCAGTTGCGCCTGAAGAGACTAAACCAAAGTCCTCTGCACCTCCTGCACCTACACCCACTCCGATCCTTCCATCTGCATCAGATGCGAAGAAGACCAAGGCTGCAGAGTGTGCAGCAATGAAAAAGAGGAAGGCATCAGCTTCATCAGACTCTTCAGCTCCAAAGAAAATGAAGCCTCTAATTAGCTCAACGGAAAATCCAATTGATGCCATTCCTATCTCTTACATGCCATCAAAGGACCTTGTTCCGTTTGGTGAAGATTATGTGATTCCCTATGAATCCGATGAAGAAACTCCTTCTGCTGCTTCAACAGAGCAGTTGGATGAAGAAATTGAAGTGGACAAAATCCCTTCAACCCTAGTTGTTTCCTCACCTATGCCTCAGTTCATTGCTGAAGAGGCAGGTGTTGAAGAAATAGAAGATGAGGATGTGGACATTGTTTGTACCACACCTGTGCTGAATGATGACTTTTGGGAAAGTCAGCACCCCAACTCTCCGATGTTCACTCCACTTCAAGCAATTCCTCAGTCCCCTGCTGCTACTGAAGTGCAAATGGGATCTGATGAACCTCAAGCAACTCCGTCTGTCCATGAAGAGATTCCAGCCACTAGTGCTAAAGAAAATGTGAACGAAGAATTGATGACCCATGCTGCAAGTGAAGAAGTGCCTGAAATTCCTCAGCATGAGGAACCTGAGATTGCGATTCCTGAGGTGGTAATGCAGTTAGCCGACACCCCTCAACCCAAGCCAAAGGATCCCTTCTCCAAGAAGCCAAAATTCAAGGCTGGTCATTTCTTCGGCGAGCATGTATTCTTCACTGAATTCAACCCATATGACAATGCTCGTCTTAGAAGGAAGCATTTCTGGACTGCCAGCCAGACCAACTTCTATTCCTCAGTACTCTTCGACAAGGACAAAGTCTTCGACCACCAGCATATTCCTCACATGGACATGGAATCAATGCCTTGCTTCACACTAGTCCTCAGTATGATTCACGATGCAGGACTGCTCAACTTTTGCACTGACATAGTGGAATGAAGAGCTAATTCTTAGTTCTATGCAACGCTGCACATCACTGGTGAAGCTGATGACATCAACACTTGGGTGTTGGACTGGATGACCGAAAACACTCACTACAAGGCAACAGCCTCTGAATTGCTTCGTGCCTTGCCAATCAGTCCTCCACCTGAAGGTGCTCGTTGTCTGTATGATGATTCTGAACTCACTGCTCACTATATGCAAGCGCTCATGAAGCCGCTGAAGCCTGGTCAAGCCCCAAGGACCAAATTCCTCGTGAAGGAATTGTTGTATGTGCCAAGAACAATCTATCGCATTCTGACGAAGACTATGAGTCCCATCAAAGGTCATGACTCATCTAATGAAGAAATTGTTGGGATGATGAAGAATATGCTATTCAACATCATGCATGGCATCCCTATCAATTACCACGATTTCTTCATGAGGACTCTCGCAAATGTTTCACTTTCACCGTTTGAGCTGAAGCCTTATGCTCCATGGATCATGAGATTCCTCAAAACAAGGACTTCACTCAACTACAAGGCTGACACCCTCAACCATGGCAGCTACTTGCCCCCGATTGAAGTCCTCAAACGGACATATTCTTCAAATGAAGAAAAGGGCAAAGCACCAGTTGTTATTGATGAAGGCATTCGTCCATTGGATGGTCAGTTCCGCAAAGCTGCATCTTACTCCACCAATAATGACTCTGCCACTCATGATTCTGTTGCCAATGCTCCCAAGTCAAGTCCTCAAGCTACTGCTCCTTATGTGATGACTGACCGTGAGCTGCTTCTAAGTCTTCACCAGAAGGTTGATCGGAAGCACAAATGGGTTAAGCGTCAGTTTGGCTCTATTCTTCACAACATGACCTCTACACATAATGCAGTCAAGAAAAACCATTACTACCTCCATGAAGTGTTTGATCGCACCTAGGCTATTCTGTCACATCTATATGGTGAAGAAGATCTGAAGCAAATGGGCTTCAAGGAAGACTTTGACTGGTCTGCTCCTCCACCGAAGAAACTCAAGAAGGTCAAGGTTCCTCCCTTGGTCGCCAGTTCATATTCTTCATCGCGTAACACAGACGAGTATGAAGACTTGGATGACACTGCAGCAGGCCCTACAACGACTCAAGACCCTGACAACGATGGCGCTCCTCCATCATCATGATATTCTTCAGGGGCGTTAGTCCTCATTTTCAACCCTTTTGGTCATTCGATGACAAAGGGGGAGAAATTTGAGTTAGTCTTCAAGCGGGTCTATCTTATATGGGCGTTTTTTTTCTAAGTTACAACTCTCATTCTTTTGATGACTTTGCTGGATCGAGTTGTAATCTTAAACTCTATGGTGGCCTAATACTTTTGCTGAGTTCTTCTGCATGCTTATTCCTCATTAATGTCAATGCACGCATGCTGAATTACATCAGTCACCATATTTCATCATGCATTTCAAATTCTTCATATTCTATGTCAAATGCGTGTATGAATTACAAGATATAGGGGGAGATCTCCATGATTATACTTTTCAAGTGTGCATTGCTTCAAAAGCAAATTCCTCACTATGCACATCTTCAGGGGGAGTTCTTCTATATCTTGCAATCAAATTCCTCAATATCAGTATTTACACTTCATATGTTTATCCCCGTTGAAAACTTAACCTATATTGTCATCAATCACCAAAAAGGGGGAGATTGTAAGTGCATCTAGTGCCCCTTAGTGATTTTGGTGTATTGAAGACTTATAGGTTAAGGGACTGATGCGTTTTTGAGTGTACACAGGTCTATAAGTTTATGAGGAGTTTGATATTTACAGAGAAAGACGACCCCTAAAAATGAAGTTCTTCGACTAAAGACTTTGGATTTCTGAAGACTTTCTGAAGACTTTGAAAGTGAAGAAATTGGTGTGACCTTGAAGACTTGGTAATCATTCGAGGAACATGAAGCGTGAATACTTGTTTTTATAGTTTCATTTTCTCTTTCTTGAGTCATAGGAAACACCATACTGTTAAAGGGGGGCGAGGAAATACTAAGGAAAAATTCCCATGTGATGCTCAACTCAAAATCCTACACCTACCAATTCCTTCGAGTGAAGCCATTGGAAATCTCATACAGTTCAGTCATATTCTTCAGTGACAGAGACGAAGTTCTTCTGGTTTCTGAGGAATTTGTTCTGACTGAGGAGTTAGGAATTCGCCAGTGTGGATTACCTACACAGTGAGGAACATGATAGCCCTGAGGAATTTGATAGTCAAAATTCTGACCGTTGCTGTGCTATGCGCCAGCTGTCCCAAAATATCCTACCACCTAACGGTCATATCATACAAGGGCATTTATGTCTTATCATGTGGGGTTGCTCCCTAGGCTATAAATAGCCGCCCCCTACAACCACTAGCTGGTTGGCTGCTCCGAGAGAAACTGACACTTGTCATTTGAGAGCATCCCATCCTCCGAGGACTTTGAGCGAAAATCATCAAGTGAGAAAAACCCAAACCCAAACCCAAACCTACAAAACCCCAAAGTGATTGAGCATCACTGAAGAGGTTGATCCTGCGTCGATCCGATGCTTGTTACCTTTGAAGATTGTGCTTCTTCCAGACGGTTACGCATTAAGTTCTAGAGCATCCAAGAGGAATTGTGGATCGCCGAGTGACTAAGTTTGTGAAGGTTCGGAAGTCACCTGAAGACTTACCACGAGTGATTGGGCGAGGAATGTGTGACTTTAGCTCAAGGAGAATACGGTGAGGAATGTGTGTCCGGGACTGGGTGTCCTCGAGTTTAAATACTCAGCCGCTCCAACCAGATGTACAACTGAGACAACAGTTGGAACTGGTCTACCAAATCATTGTCTTCACCGAGCTTCCTGGTTCTATTTCCTCAACTCTTTCATTTCCTCATTTCTGTTGCTGTGTGCTTGTTCATATCTGTTTGAAGACTTTGACTGAAGACTTTCTCAATTTCCTCAGTTCAATTTCTTTAGTCTGTCCGTCTTCATCTTGTGTTATCCTGTGGTTACGCTTTATGTACTCTATGCTTGTCTTCATTTCATCATGATGATTATGCGTGTGTTCTGCTATGTTTACTTTTGAGTACTTATTCCGCTGCAAGTAGTTCTTCATTTAGGAATTTCCTCACCAGCAAATTCCTCAGTGAAGAATTCACAAAAATTGCCTATTCACCCCCCCCCTCTAGTCGATATAGCGCACTTTCAATATATACTCTTATACCCCAAATATCATCAGGGGGAGCTACGAAAACACTTCTCCACCGCCGCAACCTTCTGTACCCGTGAGATCCCATCTAGGGGCCTTTTCAGGCGTCCTGCCGGAGGGGGATTCGATCACGGAGGGCTTCTACATCAACACCATTACCCTTCCGATGAAGTGAGAGTAGTTTACCTCAGACCTACGGGTCCATAGCTAGTAGCTAGATGGCTTCTTCTCTCTCCTTGATTGTCAATACGATGTTCTCCTTGATGTTCTTGGAGATCTATTTGATGTAATATTATTTTGCAGTGTGTATGCCGAGATCCGATGAATTGTGGATTTACGATCAGATTATCTATGAATATTATTTGAGTCTTCTCTGAATTCTTATATGCATGATTTGATATCTTTCCAAGTCTCTTCGAATTATCGGTTTAGTTTGGCCTACCAGATTGGTTTTTCTTGCAATGGGAGAAGTGCTTAGCTTTGGGTTCAATCTTGCAGTGTCCTTTCCTAGTGACAGTAGGGGCAGCAAGGCACGTATTGTATTGTTGCCATCAAGGATAAAATTATGGGGTTTTCATCATATTGCTTGAGTTAATTCCTCTACATCATGTCATCTTACCTAATGCGTTACTCCATTCTTTATGAACTTAATACTCTAGATGCATGCTGGATAGCGGTCTATGTGTGGAGTAATAGTAGTAGATGCAGAATCGTTTCGGTCTACTTGACATGGACGTGATGCCTATATTCATGATCATTGCCTTAGATAACATCATAATTATGCGCTCTTCTATGAGTTGCTCGGCCGTAATTTGTTCACCCACCGTAATATTTACTATCTTGAGAGAAGCCACTAGTGAAATCTATGGCCCCGGGGTCTATTTTACATCATATTAGTTTCCCATCAACTTGCCAATTTCTGTCACTGTTTCTTTTGCAATCTTTACTTTCCAATCTATATACCAAAAATACCAAAAATATTTACTTTACCATTTATCTATCTCTATCAGATCTCACTTTTGCAAATAATCGTGAAGGGATTGACAACCCCTTACCGCGTTTTGTGCAAGTTTGTTGATTGTTTGTGCGGGTATTCGGTGACTTGTGTGTGGTTTCTGTCGTGGTTCTAAGCCTGACAGTAGAGTGGGGGGTAGGTATGGAGAGGCAAGGTCCTAGCTATGGAGAGGTTGTAAGCACAAAGGATGTACGAGTTCAGGCCCTTCTCGGAAGAAGTAACAGCCCTACGTCTCGGAGCCCGGAGGCGGTCGAGTGGATTATGAATGTATGGATTACAAGGTGCCGAACCCTTCTGCCTGTGGAGGGGGGTGGCTTATATAGAGTGCGCCAGGACCCCAGCCAGCCCACGTAGGAGAGGGTTTAAGGTGAGTTAAGTCTGGGGCGTTACTGGTAACGCCCCACATAAAGTGCCTTTACTATCATAAAGTCTACTTGATTACAGGCCGTTGCAGTGCAGAGTGCCTCTTGACCTCCTGGTGGTCGAGTGAGTCTTCGTGGTCGAGTCCTTCAGACCAGTCGAGTGAGTCCGCATTGGTCGACTGGAAGGCGACCTCTTCTAAGGATGTCCTAGGGTAAGTTACTTGGATCAGGTCCATGATCCTACCCTAGGTACACAACCCCATCATTAGCCCCCGAATGGATTGAGGCTTCGAGTGAAGGAGTTGATGTCGTTTCCGATTGACCTTTGCGCTCTAGTTGTGCGCTGTTCTGGACCAAAGAATCTCTTCGTTGACAGGGAGCAATTTGCCTTCAGTCGACTCGATCCATTCTGTTTTTACGTCGAGTGATCTTTCGGGCTTCGACGATCTCCGAGCGACGGATCGCCGGAAACACCGCGTCTGACAGACTGATTTGTTGCTCACGGATTCCGCGGGATGCGAAATTTGGGGGCGCGCGCGAAGCGGGGCGGACCGCGGCGTTCGGATGGGACGGGGCATAGACGCCTCGATCTCCGCGCCGCCTTTTTCGCCACGTATCCAGCCTGCATAACTGCTCTCAGATATGATTAGATCGACCGGGCCCGCATGTCAGCCACTCGGAAGGGACCTTATAAATGCGCCCGGCGAGGATTTCTGTGCTGCGCCCCAGCATTCTCCCTCTCTCTCTGCTTCCTTCTTCCCTGCTCAGCGTGCTCGCTCTCGCCCCCGCACCACTTCCCTTCGCGCATCTCTCCGGCGACCATGGCCAAGGAGAAGACGGCGGCGCTGGAGCGCGCCAAGAAAGCGTCGGCGTCGGAGAAGGCGAAGGGGAGATCCACCAGCCGCGGAGGGTCCTCGTCCAGGTCCCGCCTGCCGAAGGGCTGGGTCCAAGGAGACTGGATCCAGTCGACCATCACAGAGAAGGACCTCCTTGACATGGCCAACGAGGGCTTGATCCCTCACGGAGCTGCGAGGTTGCCGGGGGAGGAGTGGCATCCACAGCCAGAAGAGGGTGAGTGTGTGCTTTTGGCCACTCATGTTGGTCGTGGGTTTTCCTTGCCGCCAAGTATTTTCTTCCGTGGCTTCTTGAATTTCTTTGGAGCGCAGCTTCATCACTTTACCCCAAACTCCATTGCCTATCTTGCTGCATTCGTGTCCATGTGTGAGGGTTTCTTGGGCTGTCGACCGCACTGGGGGTTGTTCAAACATATCTTCACGTGTCGCTCTCAGACCGTGAAGAAGGCGAGCCCAGGTGATGAGAAAACCCGAGTCGTCCAAATGTGTGGGGGCCTGGGGATCCAGATGAGGAATAAGAGCACCTTCCCGCCCATGACCTTTCCCGAGTCCGTCAGAGGCTGGCAGTCGACTTGGTTCTACTGCCAGGTCCAGTCGACGCCAGGGCAGTCGAGTGGACTCCCTCCATTTACCATGGACCAAGTGAACAAGCCCTCCCCCCTGAAGCTGATTCCGGAGGAGAAAGCTGACGTGAAGATGTTGATGGAGCGTGTGGTGCAGTTGGTTCGGGAGGGGGTGACGGGCATGGATCTTCTGGAGGTCTTCCTCAGGCGTCGCATCCAACCCCTTCAATTCCGGAGCCACTGCATGTGGTTGTACTGTGGGACCGAAGACGAGACTAGAGTCCATCCAGAAGGAGTCGACGACGTCACTCTGGAAAGATGGATGGTAGCCGCTACCGGAAACAAGGACAACCCGCGCGGAGCCAGAAGGATTCCTCCACTCGACCACAACACCGACCCAAACAAGGTACACTTGCTCTGCTCTCCACTGCGCCCTTGTCGTATTCATTTCTGTTAATCCTGCCGACTGGTCGACTGATTCTTGTCTGGGCATTTGTTAGGCCCTCACCGAGCTGTACTCGATGCCCAATGGGGCACAAGCTTCGACTGAGGAGGGCGAGGCGAGCGGAGGCGAGAGCCAGGAAGAGGAGGAATGGGACTCGGATGTCGCAGAGGACGATGACGACGATGATGATGATGTCGATGATGAAGACGACGTCGAGGACGAGGAAGAGGAGGAGGAGGAGGTCGTGCCACCGCGCTCGGAAAGGCGGTCGAAGCTCGTCCACGACCCTTCGACTGATCGTGGCAAGGGGGTTGCGACGCAGTCGACCAAGCGCCCTAGGACCACCTCTCCAGCGCCGACTGAAAAGGCGCCGAAGCAGCCCAGGGCGGCCTCGTCGAAGCCGATCAAACTCTTGCCGAAGATGAAGGTGTCCATCCCTACCATATCAGGGTAACCGTGCTGCTCATATTTTCTTATTCCGTGTGAACTTTATTTCTGGTCGACGCTGAAGTTAGTCGACTGATCCTTTGGAGTTGCAGTGCTGCTACTTCTGAGACCTCGGCCCGGGCCGATGACCATGAGATGGAGGATGCGGCAACTTCGAACCCAGGTATTGTATTCTTAACACCGTTTTTAGTCGACTGACTCGCGATCTCTGATCCTGATCCTTCTCCGCAGCTCCACCCAACACTGTTATCGATCTTCCTGACGACGACGAAGATGAAGAACCACTGGCACGCAGGAAGAGTCGGAAAACGCCCGCCAGTAAGGTGCCTCAGGATGAGACGGCGCCTGAGACTCTGACCGTGGAGGAAGAGAACACTACTCGACACACGGTGTCCTTCGCAAATCCACTGACGAGTGCTCAGCAGCCCTCCCTCTTCGCGACTCACCACGTCCCAGAGGACCAAGCTGGTGCAGCGAAGGAAGCAATACGCCAGGCAGGACTCATGATGGAGCGGCTGAAGACCATTCGGGACGCGAGCCAGGCAGCTTATGACGCCAGCTCTGCCCTCCAAAGCAATGTCCAGGTCAGTCGACCGTTATTTGTTCTGTTGGATATGCTACCAAAAACTTTTCTTTTCCGGAATTTATATTAGTCACCCACTGGGTGTGTCGAATAAACTCCGTGTTAGCGGGGGCACGCTGAGTGCACCCGCTGGGTGTAGTCCCCAAGGCTAAGGTCGACTGCTGGCAGTCGGCCTTAGGCTTTATGATGTCAATCTTTCTGTCAGTCGACTGGTCGACTGGATTTCACAAACCGGTGGGGGCACGCTGAGTGCACCCACTGGGTGTAGCCCCCAAGGCTAAGGTCGACTGCTGGCAGTCGGCCTTAGGCTTTATAATGTCAATCTTTCTGTCAGTCGACTGGTCGACTGGATTTCACAAACCGGTGGGGGCACGCTGAGTGCACCCACTGGGTGTAGTCCCCGAGACTGTGGTCGACTGCTTGCAGTTGATCACAGTCTTAGAGAATGCATCTCGCACACTTTTTTTTTGAGGTCGACTGGTCGACTTTGTCTTCAACAGGATTAGTGGGGGCACGCTGAGTGCACCCACTGGGTGTAGTCCCCGAGACTACGGTCGAATGCTTGTATTCGGCTGTAGTCTTAGAAACGTGTGTTTTTCCCTTTTTCACTCGGAAGTGAATCATATTTGACATTCAGTCGATTGGTTCTTCACAGAACTCCTGTGATCTTGTGGCTCGCTACTCAGAGCTGGAACAAAAACATACTCAAGTCGAGCTGAGCTTGAAGCTGGTTCAGGAGAAGCTGACAAAGGCAAAGGAGGGGACCGAAGGTATGTTTGGTGAGACCCTGACGACTGCTTTTCCCCTTGCTTGTTTCAGCATCTGATCTTGCTGTAACTTGCAGGTAAGGTAAGGGAGGCCCAGCAGAAGAAAGACCTTGAGCTAGCTGAGAAGATCAAGCTTGCTGACGAGAAGTTAGCTTCAGTCACCAAGCTCGAACAAGACAATACCAATCTGAAAGCTGCTCTTGGGATTGCCAACAAGGAGGTCAGTCGACTGAAAACTGACAAAGCTGCCCTGACCGACCGAGTCAGCAAATTGACTGATAAGAAAACTGAACTGGAGGCCTTCCTGAGTGGCCTTGCCAAGAAGTTGTTTCTTATGCTTGAAGGTAAACCTCTATGCTTGGCAGACATTTCCAATTGTGATTTTTCCATTCGACCATCCTCTTGACTTAGTG
Organism: Triticum dicoccoides; assembly: GCF_002162155.2. NCBI lineage: Eukaryota > Viridiplantae > Streptophyta > Magnoliopsida > Poales > Poaceae > Triticum > Triticum dicoccoides. The sequence goes on from NC_041381.1 coordinate 397,186,427, forward strand.
ACCACCCTTGCAGAATTTTGTCAAAACCTTGAAGAAGAAACCAGCCGACTGGAGCCAAACCTTGACCCCGTCAATTCTCCGGTGAACGACGAAGTTGCCATGGATGTTTTCCGACTGAAGTCTCGTGTTGCAGCTGTCGTGGACTATCTCGCAAGACTGAAGGCCGCCACATCTCGCATCGACTCGACGCTCTGGCCTGAGGAGACACTTCAGAATGACCTTGAGTCGCTGATGGCCCGCTTGAACACGATCCCTAGTCGAGTGCAGGAGTGGAAGAAGTCCTCGGCTCGGTGTGGTGCAGATGTCGCTCTGTGTCTGGCCCGAGTCCACTGCAAAGATGCGCGAGAAGAGAAGCTGGCGGCCCTTCGGGTGGCCAATACCAAGAAGCATGACTTCAGATCCTTTATGGAAACTTTCCTTGCAGCTGCCACTCGGATCGCCGATGGGATTGACCTTGATGAATTTGTTGCACCTTCTAGCCCTCCACAGGAGGGGTAAAAAACTTCTTCTGGCTCGACGCCTTAAATTTGCCTCGGTATGCCGAGTGAAATTGTAACCGACAAACCTTAACAGGCTTGACGCCTGAGCACTTTCGGTTCCTTTAGATGTCGATTCAAACTTGGATTTGGTGCTTGAATACGATTGCCTTCGGCTCGGAATGTCTTTTGCAGGTTCAAAGCAAGGTGCATGTACTGCAATCGACTTAGTCTTTAGTTCACTTAGGCGAGCACTGGGCTGCAGCTAAGCCCCCCGAGTGAGAGGGTTGCTCTCCACTCGGCAGGGTTTTTATAACTTAGGCGAGTGCTTGGACTGCAGCTAAGCCCCCGAGTGGGAGGCTGGCTTACCACTCGGTAGGATTTTTACAACTTAGGCGAGTGCTTGGACTGCAGCTAAGCCCCCGAGTGAGAGGGTTGCTCTTCACTCGGTAGGATTTTTATAACTTAGGCGAGCACTGGGCCGCAGCTAAGCCTCCGAGTGGAAGTCAGGCTTACCACTTGGTAGATTTTTATAACTTAGGCGAGCACAGGGCTTCAGCTAAGCCTCCGAGTGGAAGGCTGGCTTACCACTCGGTAGGATTTTGATAACTTAGGCGAGCACGAGGCTGCAGCTAAGCCTCCGAGTGAGAGGGTTGCTCTTCACTCGGTAGGATTTTCACAACTTAGGCGAGTGCT